>NC_059379.1:32099879-32399879 GCF_019703515.2 Myxocyprinus asiaticus | reverse complement strand
AGAACTCATTTTCTCTTTCTGACTTTTGCCTTTGGAAATGTGGAGAACTTTGTCTTCAGTAAACTCTCTTACTATTAATTGAAACTTAAACTCTGACTCCTGGTCTTCATTGAACACACTGGTCTCTTTACTGGGCATAACTGTATTTCCTTACCGTTTAAATAGTGGAGAATGCAGGCAAATTTGTTGCAGCCTTTAATCAACCTTATTGAACTAAGGTAGGTAGTTTAATTATTTCATTAGGGATATCTAGTGGAAACATTTGAACAACACAGATGGGAGGTTTTTTAAGACTACGAGTAAGGTACCTGATTCGAGATTTCAGGTAGCAAAGAAACTACGGGGTGTGGTTATATAAGATTACATGAGTAATCGCTTCAATACTATGAGGTGATTGACCTGCGGACCTCTGGGGCATCTGTTCAATTCAGTAGCAGAAGAGATTAGGCAGCTGAGAAATATTCCAGTGTGTTACAATGTTCAAGTGATCTATATTCAAGTGTTGTCCATTTTGATTCAGTGCATCATTTCTAGCATGTCTAAAGTTTTTTTTCTCTGTTGTTATGTTTTCAACAAGATCTTGGATTGCTTTTGCAGCAACATGGAATACTGTATAAAATAGATGTGGATGCCTTAGCAGCATCCATCAATTTCTCCTTTCAATCCTGCCAGGAATTCATATGTTTTATGAAATGTGAACAGCACCTGAAACAATCCAGGATGGGGTATAAACCACATGCTAGCTCAAATGCCATAAAAGTAGTATTCTGTGTATGTAGTGGAGTACCTTTTAGCCATGTTACACATCACAGAGCTGAGAAAGTGGCTGTGGACCAGTGGTCAGGGACATGATAGTTTTTTTTTCTCTTTCCCCCATGCTGTGTACACTTGAGAATACTTGTGTGTGTACCCAATGTAGTGTATACTGTAGGTGGAGTTGGATATGTCTAAGCTTCGTAGGATGAACTGAATGAAGTGTCTTTCAAAGGGATATAGTTCACCCAAAAATGAAATTTCTGTCTTCATTTACTCATCCTTATGTTATTCCAAACCCATATGACTTTCTTCTGCTGAACACAATGGGACATTTTTTAAAGGATGATCTGATAGCTGATTTCAATACAATAGCAACTCATAGTGACTCACATTAAAGCTTAAAAGAAGTCCATGCACCATAGTCGTTGCTAAACCCTGTTGAGGAGGGTTTTAGCCCCCATAAATTTCATCTCAGCCCCACCAAAAACCTGTTACTTTGCAATCAGCACACACATGTGTGAGTGCCCATTGTGAGCACATTAGTTTGAAGCATGAGTGTGCTTTGCTGCCTTTTCACACCCTTAAAGACTGACTTGGTGTGAAACGAGTGTGGGCTGTGAAGGATTATATCATTGGTTTGACACTATACACCCCTTCATTGAATCAGTTGGTCATTTGAGTTTCAACAGAACAATACGTGACCAAGCAAGGATCAACTTCTGTTGACCGACTAAAGGAGAGAAGGATGTCAAGGAGAGAAAGGGGCTGGATGAATTATGAGTAAAAGTGACTGATGTCATTAATGACATTTGGACATCATTTTAACTTTTAATTATTTTTTAATATTAATATTTTTGTCTTTTTTGTATAGCTTAATAGGCATGCACAGCAGTCCACAAAATGACATGCTTTGAAGTCATTTGTAGGGAAAGTGCTTATAATGCTTAAACATTGTGCTGAAGTCTCTTAGTTAAAAAATGTAATAAAATATAATTAGTTTCAGTCATGAATGAATCTGTACTTCATCAATGGTTCAATTACTCACTCAAAACTCATAAAAGACATTAATTTGTTGCCACCTACTGGTGTAAATGTGTGATTCAAAAAAATGGTCACTAAACGAATTATGCCAAACTGAGCAAATTTGAAAAAAATGTTTTAACTGATTCAAAGGACTCGTCACAACCTAATGACAGACAGAAACATCATATGGAGTTAATTTACTCCACTAAATAATGACTAAGCTTAATGTAACATTGATTGTAATAATATTTTTTTTTTAATATTTTTTTTATTTTTTTGGTGTTTGAGATAACTTTAATCCATAGAAGTGGTAAAATTACTGATTCATGTTCTCATTTTTATAATAAATGGAGAACAAAAAAGGAATGATTAGGACAGATGAAATGTGTCACCAATAAATAGACAATTACGATAATATATGGTTTGTCTATGTCAAGTGGTTCAAGCTTCAAGTGTTTTTTTATAATTTTATGAGTTATGAGTGTTATTAAAGAAAATTACAATAATCTGAATGAAAATTAGCTGGCTATCTTCAATGAAGTAAATACAGTTTAAAAAACAAAACACTATCTGTGCAACAGAGTGGAATAAATCAAATGTGCACATATTACAGTGCTATTGGGGACTGAGCCTCCCTAAGATTGAAATCCCCCTGCCATGCACCTCGTTCATCATTTTCCAAGTCTTCTGAAGTCATACAATCACTTTGTCAAGGCATCATGACATTTGGTTGTGAGATGCATGAAAACCAGTTAATTTTGATGATCATGAAGTTCCAAACGTACGTTCGGTAAGAGATTTCTCACCTAGGCTTGCGTATCCTATCCCAAGGATATTTAAGTGATTACTTCCCATGCACCATGATTACAATTCTTCCAGCATCACTCCACCTCCCCATCTTCACCTTTATATTTCATAATGCCTATACCAATTATTATTTAAAAACTGTCAATCTATTTCTTGCTTCAGTCAAAGTTCAAGCCTAGTACAGTACAGAACAACCTGCCCCTCCCTCTCGTCATCATCGCCCCGCCTCTGAAGGCCATCCTTCAGCCAGGCTCACAACGGGAGTGGGAGCAGAGAAGAGTTGCACAGTTAATAAGCCTCGTTCCGACAGTGGTTGATGAAGCACACCTGATGTTAATAAGGCTTCATCACCACTGACTTTAAAATGCAGAGTGCACCTCTTCTCAGGGAGCCGGCTTCGAATCTGGCATCCTCGCAGATCCAGGAGCAGACCGGGGAGGGTTCTGGCCAAATTAGATGCATGCCAGACCTTCACCCTGGACCCCCAGCGCGAATTAGATGTGACCCTGGGAAGACAGGCCGCCGAAGAAGTCGCCGGCCGCACTACCATGGACCACCGAGGGGAGTGCGTGCAGCCTCCGGACACCGCCTACATCCTGGATCCTCCTGTGGACACTGCCCTGTACTTCACATGCCTTATTCACAGCGAGGGCACCAGATCTCCTTTTGTTTTGAATACCATTCCCCCTGGACACTATTTATTCCCCCTTTTTGGACAATTTCATGTTTATTATTATTTTCAATAAATGCCTCTTCAAGGCTTGATGCCACAGTGTTCAGGACACTATCAGTTAGGTTTAGGCATTGCTTAAGGATAAGGATGTCTGTTTTGTTAAATTCTCATTTGCTTTAAGAACACTATTTATTACATTTAGGTTAAAGTTTTTGGTTAGTGAGGTACGTTTTACTAAATAAAACCTTAATCTTATACACCGACCAGCCACAACATTAAAACCACCTGCCTAATATTGTGTAGGTTCACCTCGTGCCGCCAAAACAGCGCCAACCCGCATCTCAGAATAGCATTCTAAGATGCTATTCTTCTCACCACAATTTTACAGAGCAGTTATCTGAGTTACCGTAGACTTTATCATTTCAAACCAGTCTGGCCATTCTCTATTGACCTCTCTCATCAACAAGGCATTTCTGTCCACAGAACTGCCGCTCACTGGATATTTTTTTTGTTTGTTTGTTTTTGGCACCATTCTGAGTAAATTCTAGAGACTGTTGTGTGTGAAAATCCCAGGAGATCAGCAGCTAGAGAAATACTCAAACCAGCCCTTCTGGCACCAACAATCATGCCACGGTCCAAATCACTGAGATCACATTTTTGCCCCATTCTGATGGTTGATGTGAACATTAACTGAAGCTCCTGACCCGAATCTGAATGATTTTATGCACTGCACTGCTGCCACACGATTGGCTGATTAGATAACTGACAGCGGTTGATGAAGCACACCTGATGTTAATAAGGCTTTATCACCGCTGACTTTAAAATGCAGAGTTCACCTCTTCTTGGGGAGCCGGCTTCGAATCTGTTGTTGGTGTTACATGGGCTGGTTTGAATATTTCTGTAGCTCCTGGGATTTTCACACACAACAGTCTCTAGAATTTACTCAGAATGGTGACAAAAACAAAAAATATCCAGTGAGCGGCAGTTCTGTGGATGGAAATGCCTTGTTGATGAGAGAGGTCAACAGAGAATGGCCAGACTGGTTAGAACTGACAAAGTCTATGGTAACTCAGATAACCACTCTGTACAATTGTGGTGAGAAGAATATAATCTCAGAATGCTGTTCTGAGATGCGGGTTGGCGCTGATTTGGTGGTATGAGGGGGGGACACACAATATTAGGCAGGTGTTTTTAATGTTGTGGCTGTATTCACCTTAAAACCTTGTCTGATTAAGACACCATTTCACTCACTTTTGGCACCCCCTGCTGGCATTTCACTAGAAAACTGCAGCCAAACGTGTAATGAAGCACATAATTTCTTTTTTGCAAAAAAAGTTGCCACTGTCACATAATTTTGATGAAATCAGGCCGACCAATTTGCATAATGCACTTTTTAACAGCAGGAAATGTAAACAATATGATAAAAAAAAGGCGACTGTCAAAATGCTTAAATCTCCATCATGTTAAAAAAATATCCCACATTCCTGTAGGAAGTTCTTTGTATCCTGGTCTTGGGTGGGTCACAATTTTTTTCATTCTTGAAGTGTCCTGATTTGGACCCTTTGACCCCAGCACCCCTCCTCTGTAATGATAACTGCAGGGCGCTTTGTCTCTGTCACAACAGTTGCACTCATTAGTTGGTGAGGTGATGCCTTTGTTGACCTGTGCTGTGATGAACTCCTCTTCCATAGTTTCCATAGTCTGGTATTACTGATATAACATGGTGGTGACGTGTATTTATTTTTCTGTTATCTCTCAATCCTTCACTCTTTTACACACAGTTTTCCTTAACAGCAGAGACAAAGATGGCTAGTTTCTTGTTTTTTCACCTCTTTGTTTTTAAGGTCTAATTCATCATGTCATGCTTATGCAAGAATTGTATTATGATAAGTGTTAAAGTCATAATAGGGAGAAAGGTTCAAAGTATGGAATGAAAAAATAAAAAATAAATAAAATCTGGTGAGGTGAGTCACTCCATGTAAAAAAGTATCACTTAAGTCCAGAACATAATATGACTCTTTCCAAACCTGAACACAAAATATGTTTGGTGAAACGGTCTGACAGCCTCAGTCCCCATTCACTTTTACTGTAGGAAAAAAGAGCAGTATCACCATTTTTCAAAAGTTCTTCTCTTGTTTTCCACAGAAGAAAAGCATTTGGAATAAAATGAGGCTGAGGCTCAAAATATGACAGAATTTTGAATTTTCAGTGTTTTGCAAGCTTAAATATAATAAATAAAAATTAAACTTATTCTATTAAAAACATAATTTTGTTGTTATTTTAAAAAATTATTGATGATAGTGTAATTTCTTAAAAAACATTTAAAGCATCATATGCATTTGTCATAGAAATGTATTTTACAATACATGTACATAAAATGAAATACAAAAATAAAAATAAAAAAGTTTAAACACCAAATTTTGCCATGAAAAAAAGATTATTAGGTGTCCTATTTGAATTAGATTCAAACTTAATTTAAACAAGACAATTTAACTGTGTGAATTGATTCCCCAGAGCTTCAGAATTTGGCAACATCTGCTTCTGCTTCTTACTTTTTAAATTAGTTTGGAATGAATATTATTTTTTTTTTTTATTTTTTTTTTTATGCTTAGCACGATTTGCAAAGAATAAAATATTGTCTGATGGACTTTTTGAAAATCTTGGCCAAATTTACCTTAAAAGCCTCCTTTCCCAAATCTGGCACCCGTTTTATAGATTGACTCAGTGAAACTAAGCTATCAGCTCTCTGAAACATGAAAATTCCCTAAAACATTCTCTTCTATTTTTCTAATCAGCAGACATTTGATGGGTACGGAATGTGAACTTTCAGAGCAGATTGTACCAGTTTTCCACCTCTTACAACATCACGATCACCTCTCTGTTCAATCTGGCTCTTTCTACTGATATATTATAGACATTTTTGCTTTACCCAAAAGGAAGTTCAACAAACTGAAATTCATCACATCTGCTTTGAACATATTTAAAACCCAAAATAAAAATCTGTACTGAAAAATCTTCATTAAAACAATAAAAAACACTCTTTAAAATGTCAAACAAAGGCATAACCTAAAACAGTGCATAAACCAATGGAAAACAGTCTCTCTTTCAAAACAAAAAGAACATTCTTGGCTTATACTAGGATTTAATACAGAAATAAAAGCGTTTGCAGCAATTATCCTATGTAAAACCCTCCACTGAATATCAGCCTATCTTTTTGTTAATGGTGGCTTACATAGTGCTCTCCACTCTGGTCAGACATCCTCACTTAGTCCCAATACAGCACGCCATGGTGTATCAATTCTATTGTGTAAGACTTTTTTGTTAAAAGTTTTCACACAAGCCATGTACAACTGTTTACCATTGACAACATTCAAATCTAAACATACAGTATGTTTATAGATTCCCAAAAAATTCCTAAATGATCATTTAGATTTGGAGATAGAAACAGCGTAGGAAAAGGGTCCTTATCATTGGGAAAGATATTTCTCTCACAGTAATCAATGAGCATACCAGTTTCCACCATTGTGAAGTCTCTGTAATTTTTGAGCGAGAGTTCGTACAGATTTAATTCTTAAATGTGTAGCCATTTCTTCAACATTTCTAAATCCAGACCCAGATAAATTAATCAACCTTTGTAAAGTTATAATTCCAGATTTTAGGAAGGATTCAGTCAGTGTTTTACTCGCATCCACTGTATCCAGATGTGCACCATTTATCAGTGGTTCTTATAACAACCAAAATACAGTCTTTGATCCTTTTTACATTAAAACAACTCCATATTGTAAAAAGGTTGTGGTAAAAACAGGTAAGCAAGAAGTGTCAATCGGGACACATCAAAAACAAGGTTTTGTCCAACTCCATCCCTTGAACAGACTTCAATATAACACTGGTCATGGGTCTCCAGCCCAAATCCTCTGGACCCGTGAGAAATCTTTGCAGAAATTGCAAACAAAAGGCAGCTGTTCTGCTTTGCAAGAGTACAAGGCCCTGCCCACCTTCTTCTTTTGGTAAGTACAAAATATGATGTACCACCCAATGCAATTTACCCCCAAAAAAACTCTACCAAAATTGATTGTATTTTTGCCAATAAATAGGGTGGTGGGTCAACACAAGTCAACCAATGCCACAGGAAAGATGCCACAAGGTTATTTATGATGATTGTACAACCTCTGTATAACATCGTTGGTAAAAGCCTGTCTAAATATTCTTTTATTTTCTCAAGTATTCCTTCCCAATTTTTCTGAACAGTTGCTTCCTACCCCAAATACACTCCCAAGTACTTTAGCCCATCTCTTTTCCAGATTAATCCACCTGGGAGATTTGGTGCTTGTTTTTCCACTTTCCAACCAACACTGCTTCACTTTTTCTCCAATTAATTTTTGCAGAAGAGATATGTTCAAATTCTCTTGATACATTTATTAATGTCTGTACATCATTCTGCCCCTTAATCATTACAACTACATCATCAGCATAAACTGATAATTTAAAAGCATTTTCACATTTTGATATTGTTAATCCTGTTAATGCATAAAGTATACTGGGCAAAGAGCATCCTTGTCTAATTCCACGGCCAACTTTAAAAGGAGCAAATAAGCCACCATTACTCTTCAACACACTCTCAATGTCACAATATAGAGTTTTAATTTTGTTACTAAAATCAGAGCTAAAACCAAAAACACGCAAAACTTTCCACAAATATTGATGTTCAACACAAGCAAAAGCTTTCTCTTGATCTATGGAAATCAAACCAGTATTCAGACCATAAATTTCAAATCAAACAAATCTCTAATTAATAAAATGTTATCAAATATTGACCTGCCAGACACAAAAGGGCTGATCAGGATGGATCACCTCTTCAAACACCCTTCCTAGTCTTGTGGCTAGCACTTTTAAGAGTAATTTATAATCACAGCAAAGCAAAGACACGGGTCGCCAACATTTTATATTAGTTAGCAAAAGAGTAAGTACCGCACTTTGACAACTCAATGGTAAACACTCTTCGAGTAAACTACTGTTAAGGACTGCCAGCATATCCTCTCCTATGATGGACCAATAAGACTTATAGAACTCAACTGGAAGTCCGTCAATTCCAGGTAATTTTCCACACTCCATGTTTTGAAGAGCTTTATGTAACTCCCAAGACTATAGGCTAATTGAGTGCTGCATTAGATTTGTAAGAAATTTTTGGTAGTTCTCAAAAAAGGATTGTTCAACAAAACGATCTTCTTTGGACTCACTCTTATATAGTTTTTCATAAAACAATTGCTGCTCTCTTGTGTATTTCATTCTGGTCTAAAATGAAAATGTCATGGTTACTTTCATAACCTCTGTTCCCTGATGGAGGGAACGAGACGTTGTGTCGATGTAGTGACACTAGGGGTCACTCTTGGGAGCCCCAAACACCTCTGCTTTTTAAAAAAAAGGCCAATGGGAATTGGCGAGAGGAATTTGCATGCCACTCCCTCGGACATACGGGTATAAAAGGAGCTGGTATGCAACCACTCATTCAGGTTTTGTGCTGAGGAGCCGAGACCAGGTCCCAGCCATTTCAGCGGGTAGTTCATCATTGTGGCAAGAGCAACACAACGTCTAGTTCCCTCCATCAGGGAATGGAGGTTACGAAAGTAACCATGACATTCCCTATCTGTCACTCACTCGATATTGTGTCGATGTAGTGACACTAGGGGTCCCTATACAAAACGCCACTTCTAGCTGAACTGTGTTACGTGAACTGGTGGTGCGAGATGGGCAGACCGCTGTGTGCCTAGTAGCCAGAACACCAGGCCGTCACGTAACCTCCCCCAATGCTCTTATGAGCATCGAATGGTCCTTCAGGAACAAGTCGACTGCCCAACAATAGGGACAGGCTAGCCCAGCCGAGGCCTCTTTTCCTCTTTTTTCTCCCCAAAAAGAGTGGAATTTGTTAACCGACTGGGAGCCATAAGTGTCTATGTCGGGGGGTGTCCCTCCCAAGGGGAAGACACCGTGGAGACCACACCCCGCCCAAAAAGAGGGGGGGTATTTTGAGTGGAATACGTCACATGGTCTTACCGAGTCTTGTCGGAAGTATGTCATGTGGAGAGGTCCCATGGTAGGTCCTACCCGAAGGGGGAGGAGTTTCTACAAAGCATGGCAACCGGGGGCAGAGGGGCCTCTGCCCAAGGAAGATGCAGTTTACTGACAGGGAAATGATTTTACGGAAGATATCACATGGGGTCGCCTTCGGGGAACCAGCACATGTGGAGCAGCTACCTCAGTACAGGGCCTCATTAACGCACTTACTGGGCTGGCAGTGAGTTTCTCCGCAAACTCAACTGCCAGAGGGCTAAGGAGGAAAGTCATCCAGGGATCACAGTCTGTGAACACGACTGGGAGTCAAGAGCTCACGTCTTCACCTCAAGGGAGGGGAAAGGCCCTATGCGCAAGTGGTACACCCGGCCAGCTGTCCCGGAACTTACCTGCTCATGCCTGCCAATACATGGGACAAGACTGGCTCAACCCGGAGATTGTAGAACCTCACAAAGGTGTTGGGTGCTGCCCAGCCCGCTGCTCTGCAGATGTCTGCCAAAGAGGCGCCACTGGCCAGGGCCCAGGAGGCCGTCACACTCTTGGTAGAGTGGGCGCGTAACCCTGCAGGGAGTGGCACGTCCTGAGCCTGATATGCCATCCCGATGGCATCAATGACCCAGTGGGCGATCCTCTGTTTGGAGACAGCGCTTCCTTTCCGCTGTCCACGGACAAAGAGCTGCTCGGAGCTTCTAAAGCTCTGTGTACGATCCAAATAGATGTGTAAAGCTCGCACCGGACACAGCAACGCCAAGGCTGGGTCTGCCTCCTCCTGGGGCAGTGCTTGCAGGTTCACCACTTGATCCCTAAAAGAGGTCGTGGGAACCTTGGGCACATAGCCCGGTCGGGGTCTCAGGATCACGTGAAAGTAACCCGGACCGAACTCCAGGCACGATTCGCTGACAGAGAACGCCTGCAGGTCCCCTACCCTCTTGATGGAAGTGAGCACAGTCAGGAGGGCAGTCTTCAAAGAGAGTGAGGGCTCAAAGGGAGCTCCCTGTAGACCCTGAAGGACTACAGAGAGGTCCCACGAGGGGACAAGGCGCGGTCTGGAGGGATTCAACCTCCTAGCGCCTCTCAGGAACCTGATGAGCAAATCGTGCTTCCCCAAGTACTTACCATCTACTGCATCGTGATGAGCCAAAATAGGGGCTACATACACCTTCAAGGTGGAGGGGGACAGCCACCCCTCCAGCCTCTCCTGCAGGAAGGAATGCACCGATCCAACTGTGCATATCTGGGGGTCTTAGCATCGAGAAGAACACCACTTAGCAAACAGACGCCACTTCTAGGCATACAGGCGCCTCGTAGAGGGAGCCCTAGACTGAGTGATCGTGTCTACCACCGCGGGTGGTAGGCCACTTAGGTCTTCCACGTCCCGTCCAAGGGCCAGACATGGAGATTCCAGAGGTCTGGTCGTGGGTGCCAGATGGTGCCCCGTCCCTGAGAAAGAAGGTCCTTCCTCAGGGGAATTCACCGGGGAGCGTGAGATCCGAGAACCACGTCTGGGTGGGCTTGTAGGGTGCTACTAGGACAATCTGCTCCTCGTCCTCCCTGACCTTGCACAGGGTCTGTGCAAGTAGGCTCACTGGGGGAAACGCGTATTTGCGTAGTCCAGGGGGCCAGCTGTGTGCCAGCACATCTATACCAAGGGGTGCCTCGGTCAGGGTGTACCAAAGTGGGCAGTGGGAGGATTCCCGGGAAGCAAACAGGTCTACCTGTGCTCGACCGAATCGATTCCAAATCAGCTGGACCACCTGGGGGTGGAGTCTCCACTCTCCCCTGAGCATAACCTGTCATGACAGTGCGTCTGCTGCAGTGTTGAGGTCGCCCAGGATGTGAGTGGCTCGTAGCGACTTGAGGCACTGCTGACTCCAGAGGAGGAGACGGCAGGGGAGTTGTGACATGCAATGAGAGCGCAGACCGCCTTGGCGTTGCCATGTTGTCTGTCCGAACTAACACGTGCTTGCCCTGGATCAATGGCCAGAACCTCCGAAGGGTGAGCAGAATTGCCAACAACTCGAGGCCAATGCAGGGCCTGTCCATAAGCCGGCGGCTGCGTGCCCATTGCAAACAGCGCCCCAGCCCGTTTTGGAGGTGTCTGTTGTGACCACGACATACCTGGAGACCTGCTCTAGGGGAACACCTGCCCGTAGAAACGAGATGTCGGTCCAAGGGCCGAAAAGACGGTGACAGAGCGGCGTGATGACCACGCGATGTGTCCCGCGGTGCCATGCCCATCTCAGGACTCGAGTCTGAAGCCAGTGCTGAAGCGGTCTCATATGCATCAACCCGAGTGGGGTGGCCACCGCTGAGGATGCCATATGCCCCAGGAGCTTCTGAAAGAGTTTCAGTGGAACCGCTGTTTTCTGTTTGAACACCTTCAAACAGGCCAGCACCGACTGTGCACGCTCTTTCGTGAGGCGCGCTGTCAAAGAGACTGAGTCCAACTCCAAACAAAGGAAAGAGATGCTCTGAACCGGGAGGAGCTTGCTCTTTTCCCAGTTGACCCGAAGCCCTAGTCGGTTGAGGTGTGAGAGCAACAAGTCCCTGTGTGCACACAACATGTCCTGAGAGTGAGCTAGGTTTAGCCAATCATCGAGATAGTTGAGAATGCGAATGCCCACTTCCCTTAATGGGGCAAGGGCTGCCTCTGCGACCTTCGTGAAGACGCAAGGGGACAAGGACAGGCCTAAAGGGAGGACCTTGTACTGATACTCCTGACCCTGGAATGCAAACTGCAGGAAGAGTCTGTGTCAAGATAGAATCGAGACGTGGAAGTACGCGTCCTTCAGGTCTACCGCCGCGAACCAATCTTGATGCCAGACGCTTCCCAGAATGCGTTTTTGCATCAGCATCTTGAACGGGAGTCTGTGTAAAGCCCGGTTCAGTACTCGCAGGTCCAAGGTTGGCCGCAACCCACTGCCTTTTTTCGGTATGATGAAGTAGGGGCTGTAAAACCCCTTCTTCATCTCGGCCGGAGAGACAGGTTCTATCTCCACGCGCAAGGTAGCAGCGTTTTCGTCCATCACCAAGGTGAAGTGGATACCGCTGAACCTGGGTGGACGCCTGGTGAACTGAATTGTGTAGCCGAGTCGGACGGTCCGGACCAGCCATCGCGACGGATTGGAAAGCGCAAGCCACGCATCCAAGCTTCGCGCGAGGGGGACCAAAGGGACAATCTCGTCGGACGTACCGGCGGGTGGGGCCTCGCGGTGGGGTGGAGCTTGAGGTGCCACACCATGTCGTGGCTGTCCTGAGTTCAGGGACATTGAAGTACTTACCTGGCTCCTTGTGACCACCCCCGGAACAGCCTGGGATGGGGGAGGAAGAGGCCTGTCCTCGTGACCCATGGAGACTGTCACATCGGGGGTGGATTTGTGCCACAGCTGGGTGCTCAGGGGTGGGAAGACTGCCGATGGAGCACCAAACCTGCCAAATAGAGTGGTGGATGGTGGTCGTGATGACGGCCGTGCACACTGGATACGTGACCCAGGGAACAAGGAAACCACTCTTGCTGAACTCTTGGGTACTGCAGCCACTTGGGCATGCAGCGCAATTAAATGCAAAGGTGCAACAAGCAGACAAGGTGCGGGATCTTGAGCTGCGCTGGGGCAGGATATGGGACCTCCATCTGCTGCTTCACTGTCGAGAATGCTGGGCAAAGTCCTCGACGGTGTCGCCGAATAGGCCAGCCTGGGAGATGGGGGCAGCAAGGAACCGTGTCTTGTCAGCCTCATCCATCTCGACCAGGTTGAGCCAAAGGTGGCGCTCCTGGACCACTAATGTGGACATCGTCTGCCCGAAATACCGCGCAGTGACCTTCGTCGCTCGCCGAGCGCAGTTCCTGCATCAATCCCGGGGCAGAACTACCCTCGTGCAGTTCCTTTTGCGCCTTGGCGGACTTGCAGGAGTGCCATGGCGTGAAGGGCGGAGGCGGCTTGTCCAGCGGCACCGTAGGCCTTGGCCATCAGAGACGACATAAACCTACAGGCCTTGGACAGGAGCTTTGGGCACCCACGCCAGGTGGCGGTGCTCTGCGGGCATAGGTGCACCTGCAAGCACTTTTATCCACCGGGGGGATTGCCGAATAGCCCTTGGCCACCCCACCATCAATGGTAGTGAGGGCGGGGAAGCTGAAAGATCAGGACCGGGCAGTAAAAAGTGCCTCCCACGACCTTGTCAGCGCTTCGTGCACTTCCGGGAAGAAAGGAACGGGGGCGGGGCGTGGCTTTGAGCGGTTCAGGGGAGAGTGGAGGGTTTCACTCTAACCCGACGCTCGCAGCTGCCCGGGAAAGTATGTCGTCATCTCCGTGTCAGTCTGTGACCGGGCTGACCGCACCCGAAGGGAGGAGCCCAGCTGAGGCTTCCGCGTCTGACTGGATGAGCCCGCTCTCCGATGCTGCACTCGAGAGCTCATCACTTTTGCGGGCTCCGAATAAGAGGTCAAACTCACCATGAGACGAGCTGGCGGACTCATCCGGAAGCCCGATCGGGGCAGACGAGTTTGCTGGGGAATGGGAGGTCCACGGGGGGATACCCATCGGAGGTGGTCCCATTGCGGTCCCCATATCGCCCCCAGTGCTAGCCGCGCTTTGGTCACATTAGGAGTGTATTGTTGACACAACTGTTTTATTTGTGTTTTCCCAAAGTCCCACCACTTTTCAATGTGTGTATGTATGTATGTGTGTGTCTGTACGTATGTGTATAATTAGTTTTATTTTTTATTGTTTATTATTATCTATGTCTTGCTGCTGTTTTGTATTGTTTTTGTATTGTTGTACACTGGAAGCTCCTGTCACCAAGACAAATTCCTTGTATGTGTAAGCATACTTGGCAATAAAGCTCATTCTGATTCTGATTCTGATTTTTGTAATAAAAGAAAATTCTTCTTCTCCATTTTAAAATTCTTCCAAAAACACTGCAAAATGTCTTTAAACTGCACATCATTTATCAAAGTTGTATTGAAGTGCCAGTAAGCACTGTTTAGTTTAATAGAGTTAAGAGTAATTATACCCTACTAAGCTGTGATCTGAAAATCCAACTGGAGAAATAAAACAGTTTTTTTTTTTTTTAAACAGTCGATGTTTTAAAACGTAAAACCTGTCTAACCGTGCTAATGATAGTTAGTTATCAATATAGTCAATATAGCATGTATCCATGTATATTGTTTTTAATCTTTATGAAAGTTTCTCCATACATCACATAACTCGTGTGTTTCAATCAGTTGAATGAGCCGTCTGCAGAGGGAATATGTGGCTCGATGTGACTCCTTTCTATATTTTGTTCTGCACAGTTAAAATCTCCACCTAGAAAAAGATAATCTTCACTATTACATCCTTCTAAAGTTGTACAAAGTGTATCTAAAAAACTATTTCTTTGTGTTGGTAAAGTTGGGGCATAAACAAACATAAAAACAAAGATATAATTTTCAAACTCTACAACAACTTTCAGAAGTCTTTTTTAGGACCTCCTCCATTTAAACTGAACAAGGAACAAAACTTTTAGCAAACAAAATAGCAACACCTCCACTATGGTAAGTGTTATGGCTTAAGAATGATAAACTGTCTCATTCTTTAATCTACTCAGCAGCATTTTTTTTCATCATGTGTTTCTTGCACAAATAACACATCAATTCTTTTCTGTCTCATTAACTCATATATTTCTACCATTCACATTTAGAGACGCAATGCGAATTTCATCCATTTCATAGAAAGAAATTAACCATAAAACACAGAAAAGAAGACAGCCAACAAAGGCCAAGAAACTAAGCTGCTTCACTATCACAGTTACTCAGTTGGTTTCGTACCCTGGTGACAATCTTCTTCAGACGATACACCTCTTTGTCTGTGAAACGTCCTTCCCTCCTTGAAATCTTAGTGACTTCAACAAATTTCTTAAGATCCAGAAAGTAATCAACAATTTGTACACCTCTTAAATTTTGTGTTACTTTTAGAAATTTCATGATTCCTTCAGAACTATAACTGTCACATGACCAACAACACTTGAAGCAAGCAGAAGCACTTGAATCAGAAAAATCACTCTCGCTATCAACACCGTGATCATTTTCATTTTGTTGTTTACCTGTTTTTCTTGCTTGTTTAGTTACAGTACCTTTCTCAATCTTTTTCCTTTTTAGAAGTGCTTTGAAAATATTCTGATCAACTTCCATCACTGTGCTATCACCATTGTATATGCTTTCTGAAAGGGATTCCACATCAGACACCTGACTCATTGAATTTGTCTGTGAATTCTCAAAATTCTCAACATTCTCAATCTCACTGACCTCACTCAAATTAGACTCAATTCTAATAGACTCGATCACCTTCTCCAACCCTCTCTACAGTTGCAGACTGTTCATTTAACGTTTTATCTGCAGTTAAACTTGCAGTTGACCCCAATTCAATCAGAGTCGTCACATCAGCACTGGCAGAATTAACAGCCTCAACCTGTACACTGCCTTTAGCAGAAACACTTGGTTGCACTATTCTCTGGGCAACCGCGGATTAAATGCCCCATTTTTTCCGCATCCAAAGCACCTCACTGAGTCAGTCGATACAAAGACTGTGTAGTCAAAATCATCTATTCTAAATTTCAAATTCAAATCAAGGTCCGTTGTCTTTTAAAACCATGTATGCAAATTTGCCAAAGGAGACTACATGTTTTACAAACTCAGATTTGCTGCCAATTGCGATCTTTTTAGCAGGTGAAACCAGTTTTCCAAAGCGTGAAAGTTCTCTTGCCAACATTTCATCTTTGATAAACAGCTGGACATTAGACAACATAACTTTTTTTGCGGGTGTGGAAAGAGGTAGTACCAGTGTAAACAAACCCTGTAACACTATACCTCTTTCCACCACCTCACTTGCCTTTTCTACAGTGCTTAAGAACAAAACAATTGCATTGTTCATTCTTGAGGCAGCCAAAGCACATTTATGGCCAACCACATTTATAACAGCTAAACTGTATTCTTCTATGCTCTATGCTTTAACTGCAAAAACATGGAGAATAATAATTTTGAGTCATACATTTAACAGAATTGTCCTTCAAAAGTGTCAGAGATGTAGGCTAAAAAAAAAAGACGTGCATAAGTTACCTGGTGGTTTACAATAAAAATAAATTAAAATAACATTTTAAAATAAAAATGTCATAACTAACTAAATTCATCTCGTAACATGAAGTTTAGTTTCATACACAAACTCTATTATCAAATAATACCTAGCATGTATATACATACAATAATACCTTTTGAGTATCACCTTGGAAACTGCCTAGCAACTAGATGGGGTTACCCTAGCAACTAAGGAACAAATCACATATCTCTGCTCCAGAACACCGTAAAGACATCCGGTTTCATTCATTTGACTCAGGGTAGCAAGGAGCCTTTTGAGTATCACCTTGGTAACTGCCTAGCAACCAGATGGGGTTACCCTAGCAACCAAGTAACAAATCACATATCTCTGCACCAGAAAATCGTAGAGACTTCCTGGTTCGTTCATTTGACTCAGTGTAGCAAGGAGCCTTTTGAGTATCACCTTGGTAACTGCCTAGCAACCAAGTAGCAAAACATATATCTCTGCACCAGAACATCGTAGAGACTTCCGGGTTGGGTCATTTGACTCAGGCTAGCAAGGAGCCTTATTAGTATCACCCTGGTTACTGCCTAGCAACCAAATGCAAAAGCCTAGCCTAGCAAAGCAACATGCTAGCAACATGCTTAAACATGCTAGAAACAATCTAGCATCATGCTAACAACACCTAGTGAATTGATAAAACATGCTAGAAACATGCTATCATCATGCTAACACATGCTAGCAATGCCAAGCTAAGTGCTAAAACATGCTTGCAACATGCTATCATCATGCTAACTATTGCTAGCAATGCCTAGCTAAGTGCTAAAACATGCTAGCATCATGCTAACTATTGCTATCAATGTCTAGCGAAGTGGTTAAACATGCTAGCATCATGCTAATACATGCTAGCAATGCATAGCAAAGTGCTAGAGCATGCTAACATCATGCTAACTATTGCTAGCAATGCCAAGTGAAGTGTTAAAACATGCTGGAAACCTGCTAGCATCATGCTAACACATGCTAGCAACACCTAGCTAAGTGCTAAAACATACTAGCAACATGCTAAAACATGTTAGCAATGCCTAGCTAAGCATCTTATCAATAAACTTTCAGACTAGGCTTTTTCAAGCCAACCTAAAGTTTGTCCAAAAACTTTTCAATCTAGTTAACTATACCATACAACATAGAAAAGAAAGTTAGAAAAAAGAAGGCACAGCAGGCACAATTCACTCGCACTCACCACACACTCTACTCATTCGCTCCCAGCACACATTCCAACACACACACACAGAGAGAGAGAGAGAGCTTCTAATGTATGGGTGTGGCATGGAAATATACCAAACTGTATATTTCAGTGGAATGCATTGCAGTGCAGACTTTAGGGCCACATTTACAACATCAACCAATTTTAAGACTCTAAAATATTATTATTACATATATATCTGGCACAGATCAGGTCTTGCTGCATGCAATCAACATTAGTGCCCACCGATATTTCGGTCAGCCGATATTATCAACAGATATGAGCCTTTCACCAATATATCGGTACTGGCGTATATTTTACCAATATGCGCCGATATGAAAACTTTTTTCAGAACATATAATGCAGAAAACGTCATGGTTACTTGTGTAACCTCCGTTCCGTGATGGAGGGAACGAGACATTGTGTCAATGTAGTGACACTAGGGGTCACTCTTGGGAGCCCGAGACACCTCTGGTCTTTGATAAAAGGCCAATGAAAATTGGCGAGTGGTATTTGCATGCCACTCCCTCGGACATACGGGTATAAAAGGAGCTGGTATGCAACCACTCATTCAGGTTTTATGCTGAGGAGCCGATATAAGGTCCAGCCATTTCAGCAGGTAGTTCAGCGTTGTGGCAGGAGGGACACAACATCTCCTTCCCTCCATCAGGGAACGGAGGTTACACAAGTAACCATGACGTTCCCTATCTGTCACTCACTTGACGTTGTGTCGATGTAGTGACACTAGTGGTCCCTATACAGAATGCCACAACTGGCTGAACTGTGTTACGTGAACTGGCAGTGTGTGGTGGGCAGACTACTGTGTGCCTCATAGCCAGCACATCAGGTCGACACGTAACCTCCCCCAACATAGTTATGAGTGTCAAACGGCCCTTTTTGGGGACAAGTCGACTACCCAAGTGATAGAGACAGGCTAACCCAGTCGTGGCCTCTTTTCCCCTTCTCTTTTTTCCACTCCTTAAAAAAGAAGGGGGATTATCCGACTGGGCCACCAGGTCTAGTCGGGTGGTGTCCCTCCCAAGGGGAAAACACAGCGGAGACCACACCTCACCCAAAGAGAGGGGGGATATTTAAGTGGAAGGATACGTCACATGGTTTTTCCAACCATGTGGACAGTCTTCAAGGTAGATCCTGCCCAATGGGGGAGGAGTTACTACAAACATGGAGACTCTGCACAAGGAAGATGCAGTTTGCCAGCAGGGAAACAAATCAGTGGAAGATATATATCTCATGGGGTTAGCCTTACAGAGAACCGCCACATGCAGAGCACCTACTCCAGAACAGGACTCTTAGTTAGCACATGTACTGGGCCGGCAGCGAATCTCTCTGAAAACTCGACTGCCACAGGGCTCGGAGGAAGTCAACCAGGGAACAAACTTGTGAACACTACTGGGAATTAATGGTGCACATCTTCAGCTCAAAAGGAGGTGGAAGGCGCTATGTGCAAGCGATATACCCGGCCAGCTATCCCGGGCTTATCCGCTTCTGTTGCGTGCCACTACCTGGGACGAAACCAGTTCCACCTGGAGGTTGTAGAACCTTGCAAAAGTGTTGGGTGTTGCCCAGCCCACTGCTCTGCAAATGTCTGTTAGAGAGGCACCTCTGGCCAGGGCCCAGGAAGCCACTACACCCCTGGTAGACACCACAAGTGTGGCCATCATCCGCCAAGAGACCACGGCGTGACCTTCGTCGCTCGGAGAGCGAGGTCGGTCGCCAAGCGCAGTTCCTGCATCAAATCTGGAGCGGAACTACCCTCATGCAGTTTCAACGCCTTGGCTTGGTGGACCTGCAGGAGAGCCATGGCGTGCAGGGCAGAGGCGGCTTGTCCAGCAGCGCTGTAGGCTTTAGCTGTCAGGGACGACATGAGCCTACAGGGCTTGGACAGGAGCTTAGGGCATCCGCGCCAGGTGGCAGCGCTCTGCAGGCATAGGTGCACCGCGAGCGCCTTATCCACCGGGAGAATCTCTGTATAGCCCCTGGCCACCCCGCCATCGAGGGTAGTGAGAGAGAACTGCAGAATCGGGGCCGGGCAGTAAAAGGTGCCTCCCACGATTTCGTCAGCTCCTCGTGCACTTCCAGGAAGAATGGCACTGGAGCGGGGCATGGCTGCTTTGAGCGGCGCCGCGAGCCCAGGAGCCAATCATCAAGCCGCGAGCATGTCGGTCATTTCGACATCGGCCTGTGACTGGGCAATTGTCCCCGAAGTGGGAAGCCCAGCTGAGGCTTCTGCGTCCGACTGGACAAATCTGCTCTCCGATGCTGCACTCGAGAGCTCATCATCTTCGCAGGCTCCAAACAAGAAGCCAGACTCGCCGTGAGCGAACTCATCCAGAAGCCCGATTGGGGCAGACAAGCGTGCTGGGGAATGGGAGGTCCGTGGGGGGATACCCGGCAGAGATGATCCCATTGGGGTCCCCAAATCGCCCCCAGTGCTAGCCGCGCTGTCCTCATACCCGTAGGTAGAAGGACCGAGGCGGGGTGCCGCTGGGGTGTCTTGCTTTCTTACAAAAGCAAGCCACGACCGCAACGTTGCCATGGTCATGTTCTCGCAATGAGAACATGAACCATCCACAAATGCTGCCTCCGTGTGGGTCACGCCCAGACACGAAAGACAGTGATCATGACCATCCGAAGTTGAGAGATAACGACCGCAACCAGGAATAACACACAATCAGGAAGGCATCTTTAAAAAGACGCGTCTTTAAAAAGACGTTCCGTGTGTGCCGCTCTTTTAGAGAAATATATACTCTTTTAGAGGAGAAAAAAGCTCTTTCAGAAAATATACTCTCTTGTTTTTCTGCTGAAGCGTCCAGGGGCGTTCTCTGCAGTGCACCAGTGCAGAGGAGGGAGAAGCCGCTGAAATGCGCCGTCAGATCCAGTAGAGGTGAATGAACAGAGGATTCAGCTCAATGAGCATGACCGTTTGGCTCTGAAGAGAAAATCTGAATGAGTGGTTGCATACCAGCTCCTTTTATACCCGTATGTCCGGGGGAGTGGCATGCAAATACCACTCGCCAATTTTCATTGGCCTTTTATCCATTGTTTACAGAGCTGAACTGACAGTGGCTCTGCAGACAGGGCGGAGTTCAGTGGTGTCATCACGGTAAGTTGTTAACTAGTCTGTTAAATACATACTGGAAACTTAATAAACAATGACCCCATCATTTTCGCTTTTCAATATAACTAATATAACGTTAACCTTGTCCCTGACAACCATGTCACTCATGTCTGTTTGCTGTTAGCCAGCTATAGTTTGTCAGTGCAGTCAGTAATGTAGCAGATTGAAAGGTAAACAACAGAGCATCTTTTTGCAGCTCAGCAGACAACGGTGTGGTGGTAGATTTTGTCAGCTGAGTATTGATTTCATGCTATGTTATTACCTAGTTGGTGAGACACAATGCTGGAAAGTAAAATAAACAATGTCCGTCTTTTACTCTCCGTGACAACGAGCTTATAGCTAACTAGCTAATCACATAGCTACTTTCATTGTTGTCAGCTGAGTGGAAGCTAATGTGTAAACATGTATTCACCAAACTGTTTTGTTTTAGGATTCACAGTTTGGTACCCCCTTCAACCGAACAATTCCAGTTATGTCATTTATAAAATGTAATATTTAAAAGTCTGGTTTTCCACCGTTGAAAGTTTCCCCTGAACTTGTATAGCAGAATACGGTGTAACACAGCTGCCATTGTTTATCTTGACTCGGCAGTATTAATATAGTCAGCATTTGACTGATAATAAACAGTAATACTGATGTTTATTTAGCTATTAATTTTATTTTTATTTATTCTTTATTTAAATGGTCAGCATTTGACTGATACTAAACAGTACTACTGATGTTTATTTAGCTATTTATTTTATTTTTATTTATTCTTTATTTAAATGGTCAGCATTTGGCTGATACTAAACAGTATTACTGATGTTTATTTAGCTATTTATTTTATTTGTATTTATTCTTAATTTAAATGGTCAGCATTTGACTGATTCTAAACAAACAGTACTGATGTTTATTTAGCTATTTATTTTATTTGTATTTATTCTTTATTTTAATGGTCAGCATTTGACTGATACTAAACATATAGAGTACTGATGTTTATAAAGCTATTTATTTTATTTTTATTTATTCTTTATTTTCTTAGTGTTCATTTCTAGAATTTGTTGACAATGTATAATAAGAATGTCAAATATTCTTTGATAAAAATATTTGTTTAAGAAAACAGCCTTCTGAGTACCTTTGCATAGTCATATCGGTGCAAAATCGGTGAAAAATCCACATAGAAAAGGTCTGTTTTCATTCCAGCTCAAAAATTTAATATATCGGCCACTATATCGGTAATCGGTGAATTTTCCCTCTCTAAAATTGGTATCTGTCTCAAAAATCCCATATCGGTCGGTCTCTAATCAACACTAATGAGATCTGGTTTTTTAGCATCTAATTTGGGCCATTTTCAAATGGGCATCTAATGCTGCATTCCATTCAAAGTTGGATTTGCGAAATACCTACTTGATATCTCTGACTTTCAACCATAAAAGCGTTCCATTGCCTGATGCTTTGAAAGACAATGTAAAGAAACAAATTGCAGTCCTAGCATTTGCTTTGCAGATGTCTATTGTCAACTTCATCTCCTGGCTACCAAATTGCAGGATAAATGCTTCTATACAGTGCGAGCATTTATTTTGCAAGTGTAAAATTATCAACAAGAAAGCTCTTTTAAAGTGTTATACACTTGTATTTTATTTGTTTAAAAGTAAATGTTTATCATGAACTGTGTACATCTCTCTGGGTGTCCACCATGTTTGTGTGACATCATGCACCAACATCTTGTGGATTTCTCACAAGTTTCTAAGTCCAATCTCAAGTCCTGTTCTATTACACTTTTCCAAGTAGGAATTTGCAAGCCATTATGCCACATACATGGTATAACGTCATTTGTTCACCTGCCCTCTCTGATATAATGGCATTTGTATGTACTGTACACAGTGATAAGCAGTAACTTCACTACAAATAGTGAAACTATTGGCTTAACTACATTTTTCAGTAGCATAGTGGTAGCTTCACTAGTTTTTAAATCAATTAGCTTTTCAGTACCTAAGCTATTTTATTGATATGTCAGTGCAGTAGCATTGACAAAAGCCGTGTACCTGATATTTACTGTCACCAGTTTTGAATCAAAACTAAAGATATCCGATTCACAAATTAATCACACTTTTAAGTCGTTTCTTTACAATGAATTGGACACACGTGATAGCATAACGGTCTGAATCAGTTTGTGAATAAATCTAAATTACTCATGTAACTGACTATAACTACATCACTGCTCATGCACGCACTGAATCATTTGGAGCCATTTCTCACTCCGCAATACGCTTACGTTATTTTATTACTTTAAAACACAGAGAACAAAAAAAACTGATTTTCTGTACAGTAGTTGGTAGCTTAGCTAGCGACATTTTTTGAGTAGCTTGACCAACACTGACTGTACATTATGTAAAAAAGCAAATTGAAAGAACAATGCAAATATTGCTCAATACACCAACGTTTCACCAACATTGTTCTAAATCAACTCTTATCTACTGCTCTTATCAACAGTGCATGGAATTTATAAAGTTTTTATGCACTGCAGGTACATTAGCATATGCTACATTAGCATAACTTCTGTAAAACCATCTGTTGCATTTACAGTCCCCTAAGACATCTGCCCTCTTAATAAAACTCCACTGCAAATCAAAAATTCCTGCTCCAGCTACCATAACTGATGCCCAATGACCGCAGTCTCTGTGGAATGAGTCCGCTGGAGTGTGTTGCTTTGATACAATGGTGCTCTGTCATTGTATAGAATGAGGGTGAGCCCTGCTCACAGCAACAACCTGGCCCTATGCCCGCCGCGTCTAATCAAGATGCCCGAACCTGAGGCTCTTTGATCACCTCGTTTGATGTGTCTGAAATAATAGACATCACGCCAGGCATCGCTCAGGTTCTGCCCAGCTTTCTATCACTCTTTTATAGGCTATTTTCAGGGTCCGTTCAGATGTCAGCACTCATTTGCAAAGGTCTGAGGGAGTGTTGAGACAGCTGTGAAACAGTGTTGAGACAGCTGTCTGAAAGAGGTATGTGGGTGTGTGTGCCACAGTGGGAAAAGGAGGTGTCCAATGGTGACCACTTCGCTTTTGCATTGATCACACTGGCAGCTGGTACGTGTTTCTTTCACAATCTATATCACCTTCACTTTCATTGTTTTACATGGGATTAGAATTATACAGGGAGGTGGGGTAATATTTACGAGAGCTTCTCCATGATTTTAATCTCATACGAATTAACCCCAGGTTATACTAATCCTGCACGATTTGAAATAAGGCTAAATATTAACCAATCTCCTGTAAGAAAGGGACCCCAGTATTTTTGTTTTAAGTATGGAGGTGCTCCTGGATGCTGTTGTTTTTTTTTTTTTTTTTTACCTTGTTTCTGAAGTGTGGTAGTATAGTGTGGTGATGCAGAGCCTGAAGATGCAACATGAGAACGCAAACCACTCATCAGACGATTAAGGCTTGTGGCAAATTTAGGTAAGATTTATTCTGCATTAGCTAGCCTAGCCTAGCATATGCATATCCCAATACATAAATGACCCATAATGGTTTAAATAGTTTATAAACTAATTGTGTTTCAAAAGGATGACAATGCTTTGCAAAAGATACGCCCATCTCTGAAATTTCTACAGATATTGCTTATACAATACGAATTAACAGTAAACATTACAGGCATCCACAGTAACAATTACTTTACAGACGTATGTCCGGTAAACTTAATCCCATCCGAATATTACTTTTGCTGAACCTGTAGCTCAACTGGTAGAGCTTTGCACTAGGAACTCTATGGTTTGTGGTCTTAATTAACTGGAAATGACAAATGTATACCTTCCATTCAATGCACTGTAAGTCTCTTTGGAAAACATCTGCCAGAGTTACTGTATGTAAATGCTGAACTGGTATGTCCTTTACTTATACATACTGTATAGAGAAATCAGTTGTAGTAAGCATTGTTTCACCACGCTTGGATAGCTTTTGTTTTCCACCAGTAACTGATAGCAATGCACAGAGTTGTGGCTACAGGTCCAAAATGTCTAGTACTGACGCTGACTACCACCCCTGGAGTCGCGAGTTCGAATCCAGGGTGTGCTGAGTGACACTAGCCAGGTCTCCTAAGCAACCAAATTGGCCCGGTTGCTAGGTAGAGTAGAGTCACATGGGGTAACCTCCTCGTGGTCGCGATTAGTGGTTTTCGCTCTCAATGTGGCACGTGGTAATTTGTGCGTGGATCACAGAGAGTAGCATGAGCCTCCACATGTGCAGTCTCCACAGTGTCATGCACAATGAGCCACGTGATAAGATGCATGAATTGACTGTCTCAGAAGCGGAGGCAACTGAGACTTGTCCTCCGCCACCCGGATTGAGGTGTAACCACGCCACCACGAGGACCTACTAAGCAGTGGGAACTGGGCATTCCAAATTGGGAGAAAAGGGGATAAAAAAAAAAAAAAGATTTTTAAAAGATAAGGGGCCAAGAATTCCTTTCTAAGATTCTGACATCACATAATGTAGGTAGGATTTTCCACAGAAGACATGGCATCCCATCAGAAAGAGAAATCTCATGTGAGCTTTCTCAATTGTTTCACCCAATGAGATCAAATGGCTTTTTTGCAAATCCCCAGCTTCACAGATTTGTATCCTGAGAAAAAGACCCCAGTGATCTCACATGTGTCTCCTCTAGAGTTTCAGAAGAGATCTCAACAATGTCTCGAACTGTGCTAAGATTTGCCAAGATCTGTCAAGTCTGCAATCAAAAGTCAGAGATTGCAATCGTCAAACTCGTCAAATTATTCAAGACCAAATGATCTGAGCTATGCTATCCACATTAATTTCATGGCTCTATACTCTGATAGTATGCCAGCAATGGTCTCATTATGTATTCTTTCTGAGACAAACTTCATACTTAAATTAAACACAGCTGGGAACTCCTTTAAATCCCCTGGGCTCTGAAAGAGCATAGTCTAAGCAATACAATCACACATGTGAGCCTTTTAATTATTTGTCTTGTCTGTCACAACTTTTACACTTGTAGAATGTTGTGTCAAAGTTACTGAATAATCCCACAATTATTATTCCCTCACCTCACTGAAACTTTACTGGAGTCCTAAAACTATAAATAATAATGATAATAAAACTCCATTGGAAAACATAAAGTGTGCTTTTATGGAGGCATCGTAGCAAGCTGTTAAATTAGTACAGGCTGCACAAACAGCTGTTGAATTTGTGAAGTATTTCTGTGGCATTTCAAAAATGAGCTTTCCAACAGAGTCACACAGCCTAACACCAATGGTACCATATGGAGGCAAAGCGCAAATAATATTACACTACAGTTTGTGCAGTTGCAACAAACCCCATATTGTAACTAAAACAAAGTGTGCAGAAAATCAAAAACATGTATTGTACCTCACGTTTTTTGTAGTTCCATAAATTCCAGCAACATTATGGCACAATGTAGACAATATCTTGAAAGGAAGCTGCAGAAACTGAACTACTGTACATTATAAGCAAATTTAGCTGGAAAACACTTCTACCTTCAGCTTGGAATTGTGTTCCGTCAGGTTGGTGTTGTAGTTCCAGCTGGCCTCTGTGCTGAAGTAGAAGACCTCCTCAGCGGTTGAGTTGTACTCGTTCACAAACATCTCAGCCCCGATCTCTGTCATAAGGTATTCCCCCGGGCTCCACTCTGGTTTCAGAGCTGTGATTGTGCTGATGAAAGCCAGCAGCACCACTGCCCAATGCATAATGGACCACAGCTGCAGAATGAAGGACAGAAAAAGACAGAATAAAACTTCACAGAGGCGCCGTCCTGCAATGGATGCCACACTCACTGCTGTATGTACAGTGGTTTCCTCTCTCTGGCTGCTTTTCTCTCCCACTTTCCCCTGTTTTTCAGGCACAGAACAATCACAGCCAGCTCTTTTTAAGTGTCAGTTTAACCCAGCCCTCTCCTGAAGGATACACATATTTCCTCTCTCTCCCTGTCCCTGCTACTCTCCCCTTCCTTCTCTCTCCCAGGACCTGTCTTCACCTGTGAGCCTCTCCTATCTTATTCTGGTGACTGGTCCCTTATGAAAGAAACAAATCATAAATGATATAATATCTCCGTCGTTTCTCCTTTGAAGGCAATCAAATTAAACAAAATGAAAATGGAGTCTCCTTTTTCTCAGCAACCCATGCTGGGGGACCAACACACAAAACACAACATTAGCAGGTGGCCAGCAAGAGGCGAATTCACTAAACAGTTGCACAATTTTTGTACGTGTATTTCAGTCCAAAAAAACTGCATCTTATTCACTAACCACTCACAATCTAGTTTAAGTAGGTGCAATCAGTGATGAAGTGGGGCTCTGTCTTGAGTGTTTAAATTAAGACATTGCCATTCCTCTTTAATCATCACAATCAGAAAGTCTTTGGAGAGAGAGAATATTTCCTTCTGTTTGCTAAGGAAGTAAATATTAAAGCGATTTCTAAACCATTTTAAGGAATATGCATTGGTCTGGTGGCCTTATAGATCACTCCCATTATATTGAAAGAAGCTTCATCGATTATGATGAGAGTGATCTAATATTCACGACCTTTCTGCTAAGGAATTAATTGTAAGTATCTCTAAACTATAATTCACTTTCATCGCCTCTCTAGTGAAGACATGCTGAGTGTCAACAAGATCAAGCTTAAAGTATACTTCGACTTTGATGCGAACGTTTATCGTATGCATACAGTCAAACGCTCAGCCGTTCAAAGTATACTTAATTTGATTGTGCTCGCATACACAGGCGGTTTGGTGCCTTTTTCTCTTCAGGAGTTTAGACCCATGAAGATGTCTTTTATAGTCCCTTATAAAAGTTATACGAGTTATACAAATGTCTTGACCTCCTCTCACACCAGCTCTTGAACTGTACATCCACTCTTCTTGTTTCCACCTTGTCTCCTGTTTTTTGTTTTTTTTTACCAGTGATTACATCTTCTTGCACTTCTGTTTAAAATCAGTGGGTCAATTATAAGTGTTGCCCCCTTGTGGACCCACTGATTAGTGCTAATAATTCCAGGTGCATGCACATACTGTGCGTTCAGAGTATGCCAGTTAGAAAAATCGGGCTGCATACGTTCAGTGCTCAAGTATTATATTGATGACAAAATGTACTCACTCATCCTGTACGCATACTGTAAGATGTATACAGTACTTTGGTCTAAAAGGAACACATCTGTAAAAGTCACTTCAAGTAATCGTTTGATGTTCTTTGAATTGTTTCCTCTGCATCTGATGATGACACCTCATTATGTATTTAATTATTTTATATATATATATATATATATATATCTTATTTATTCTGTTTTAGCTAGACTTAAAAAGTATGCGTCATGTCATTTTAATTTTAAAAAATGCAGCTACCGGATATGCTTCAGGACCAGACATGCACAGTAACATTGTAATTCATTTGTAATTGTTTTTCGTCATTGAAAAGGTCTAAAAAAGAAAGGTGGATTTGATAGAATTTAAAGAGTTTTTTGCACTACAAACAGGCAACGTTGTACACTTAAACTAGGATTCAAATTTTCAAAAACTGTTACAAACTGAAACCTGCTCCTGTGGACAACTATAGCAAAGTCCAATCAACTTCAATGGGGAAACTACAAAATTTCCTAAACCGTTGGATAAGCTTTCAATTCAAAACATATTTCAAATCACCAATAAAAATTAAATACATTTTATTTCTTTAACTGAAATCAGGCTAAAAATGTGTTTTCAAGCTGGTCCAGCTAATTTCCACATACATTACAGAGCAATGAGAAGGGGTGGTGCCTTTACCAATGAGGCGATTGGCTTGTTCAAGGGACTTCTATCCCTACGCCCACCATACTGGGCATTACGATTTCTCCCATTAATTTTTCTTCAAGTGGTCCATCTCCTCCTCCTCATTCTCCCTTTAACTATAGGAAACTGTCTATCAGTATTGGAATGGAAATTGCAGTACTGCATAACATTGCCATGAACGTAACAGTATTTTGCACTGGTTCAATTGTAAGCATATTGGTCTGAACTGGATTTGATGAACATGGCAATGCAGTAGAGTGCAGGCAAAATTAGTGAGGAACATATTGCAATCTTTTTCCAGTGCAGAGAATGTGGAAAAGGGGGGTTGTATTATACATTGAGTGTGTTGCCAGTCATGTCAAAACGAACAGTCCATTCCTGCACATGACTCGCAGTCGCCGTAATGGCATATCCAGCTCAGCGTATTGGAGAATCTATCCATAATCCTTGAGCAAACGATGTCATCCTCCTGGAATTTATGTTTGTTTTTTTTGTTTTGTTTTTTTTTTTTTTTTTTTTTTTTTGAGGGAGCAGCTTAGGGCAGCTTATGGTGTCATGACCATGTCCAAGGTGCTCCAGTGACTGATCTAATCACTGTCTACTCCTGGAAGATCTGCACTGCATGACCTGCAGTTATCCTCTTTTTTAAAAAAAAAAAAAAGCTGTGAGAAAAGAAGAAAACAACATGGTCCTTTGAAATATCCATAGTAACATCTTGTGCCAAGGACACTTGGCAAGTTAAACTTCATTGCACATGAATCAAAAGTCGAATCTCAGCCTTCTGAAAAACACACCCACTCTATTCTGCCAGCTTGTATATGTCTCAAGTTTTATCTGCAGTCTTACATTGTATGTCTAAGGGGAAAACAACAGAAAGTTTGGGGAAAGAGTGGTTTATTGTTAACTGATTATAGATCAGTTAGTCATTTTCTTTACAAAAAAAAAAAGTATTTAATTTCCTTACTGATTTACTTCCACAGCCTAGTTGCAACCTCTGACGGCTGTTGAATTTAAGAACCGCATCAGTCTGATGTATGGACTACATTTATTAGGCTTTTATGGTGCTTTTACATAGTTTTTGAAGCTTGAAAGCTCAAGTCCCCATTCTTTGCAAGTGGATGGAACTAAACAACAATAGTATACTGTTTAAAATTTCTCCTGTTGTGTTCCACGGAAGAAAGAAAGTCATACAGAACAACATGAGAGTGAGTACATGATGACAGAATTTTCATTTATAGTTGAAATATTGTAAACTGAGAAATACTTACTTCAAGGTGCTTCTTCAGGTTAGAAGTTGAATCTTTTGATGCAGATAGAAGTTTGGTTGCTGGCAAAAACAGCTTGCATTGCATTATTATGTTGCACCATTTGTTGAATTTGAAAGTAAAATGGTCTCTGGCTTTTTGAATCCTCCTCCATTCTCTCTGACTTGTGAGTCAGTAGGTTGCTCATCGGTAAAACATGCTTCATGATCTTTTTTTTTACACAATGGGGAATATGGGAAATAGCCTACACTGAACTGCCTCATTGGATAAATTTGGGGAAAGACAGTATTAAATGAAAAGACAAAATATTAAATGAAACAAATGACAGTAAATTTCAAAGTTCTCTACTGTTTGAATCTAACTAATTTGACTCCAATCTATTTAAATTGTAACTACAAAGGAATGAAAGTTTTGTTGGAGACAAATGTTTATGTTTATGAGTTTATGTCAAATAATCAGTACATAATTCTTATGAATGGACCGAAATTCTGATTAAACAAACTATGTGCACATTTTCACTGTTTTAGTGTATCATTTTGGTGTTTTCTATACAGTCTATTTGAATGAGTTTTTCCATGCTGATTTGTTATTGTCGTAACAACAATTTTAGATAAACCATTTCCTAAATGGCATATAAAAACAAAACAAACCATGGTTGGTCCTGTCTAAATGATTCTTGCCAGAATAAGTTACAAAGTTGACCAGACTTTATACCAGTAGTGAAAAGTCTGGCTACTTGAAACTAAGAAAGGCCTAACTCACACGCACATAACCATAAATGCTTGCTTTTCCCAAAATAATTCCATTGGTTGTATCTTCTTAAGCTGTTTTCCAAATTGTACATTTACAATCTCAATGAGTTGCATATTTACTTAATTGTAAATGGTGGTTCAAAAATAGTTGGATCTTTTGATTCTCCCAGAGCAAGTGTTTGCAGACATCTGCATTCCTAAAGAACTATGGGAAGAACTTTCAGTGAATTTGCTGACATGATATCCATATTCCCTTGTAGTCCTAGACATAAAATGCTTTGAGCCTGCTGACAGAGAGCAATTCTGAAAACTGTTGCTCAGGCGTCGTTTATTGACCAAAAGCATTCTGTTACTAAAAGTCAACTGTATCTGTTAACATTTTAATGCAAAGGTGAGACTGATATAGTTAAATAGATTACAGCATATGACATCCAGCACCACTTCTAACTTTCATTAACTAGAATTGACTAGAATTAACTAGTCTGATTTGCAAAACCTACTGTTGTTGTTACATGACAACCAATACACAGGCATTAAAAATTAGCAACATTTTCACAAATCATAGTTCACCTGCTGGAGAAAAACATAACAACCCTGCAATTAGGGATTTCCTCTCAAGTTCTTGTACAAAAACATCCTCATTGGCCATGAAGTAAAGATGGTGTGTGCAAGATTCATTACTTCCACACATAAATTCACAAACAATACATACAAACACATGTTGAGCTACGCATAACACATACTGTAAGCTACACAAAAGCTACAGTACGCATATTTATTTTCTCAGGCACTTGTTGAGTCTTAATAGACATCCAACTTTCAGAATTTTAGTAGTACACCCATACTGTTCACGTGTTGCTCTTGCTATAGTTTACTTTCACATTGCTTCTTCGTTTTTGTCATTGACTGAAACACCAGTGCCACATTGAGTAACAAATAGCATGTATAATATGTATGTACTGTATGTACTGTGCATATGGGATACTGATCATTCCAGACTGATCTCTCAGTGAGATCAGAAATAGTATGTCAACTTTTCTTTAGCTAAAATCAGTCTGTACTTACAGAAATTCATAACACTGCCACCTGTGGCCAAAGCGGTAAGTGTTGTTGGGCGTCAACATGATCACACGGGAGGTCGGCATGTTGTTTCCAATAGTTCTGGTACACTAGGATCAGCGACATTATGTCGACTCATGGACCGCTGTCATCTCCTATCAGATATGTTTGCATCGGTTCAAGGCAGATTGCTTACCCCTGTGGCATACCTGGAAACGTGTTGCATCAGGAAGCACGTCGCATTAGCAGCGGGTGAGACCAGGGTTCGGATCCTGTGTCAAGACAGGGAGTGATCGCATAATCAGTGACGAGCACGATTCGGACGTTACATTTTCACCTCTTACATTACATTTTTACTCCACTAATGGTTAGGGTTTGGCATAGGTTTGGGTTGGGTGGTAGACTTTATAAAACAGTCATTTCTCTTCACTGTATTAATGCCTGTACAGCTGATAACAACTCGCTTCACATCTTACTTTTGGCACCCATACGTGGACAGTACACCCAGAAAATGGAGCTCACTTGGACACCAGTATGGACACGTGTGAGCTCCATTTTCCGGGTGATATGTTCACGGAGGGGTGCCAAAAGCAAGTTGTGAAGTGACTTGTTCACAAGTCATCTTTCTAAGTCACATCTTTCTAAGATGTACAGGATATAGAGGCAGGGGCATCACTCCAAAAACTGGATGAGGTAAAGGAGGTTGAAAATATAGGACGGACCGCATCACGTCATCTTTAAATACGGGATTTTACAGGATGGCTGGCAACCCAACTTGCTAACTGTTAGGAATGCCAAACCCCCCCCCCCCCCATTTAAAATGAGTGGCCAATCAATACTAATAATTAACACCAAAATAAAACAGCAATTATAAAACCTTTGAGTAATTCTCCATGGAATTAACTACATTTGAATATGTAGATAAAAAATGTATTAGTTGCCCATTTTCTTGCAAGTGATGCCATAAAATTATTGATGATCTATCTGATTTGGAATTAACACTAAAGTCAGTGATGCCTGGCCATGTGAACTGAATGAACTTTACACTTATCCCCTCACATGGACACATACACAGCTCTGTCTTGCTCACAAAGACTTCAGCTGGGTAATTCAATTCTGCAGCTGTAATGGAACTTTGTGAAGTGTGTCAGAGCTGTGATTGCTCACAACATCCAATCTGCAGAGATAAGGTTAGAGGTAGCTTTGGCCAGCACAACACTGTCAATGTGTTAGAGGTATAGTGGGAAAAATCCATACAGAGTGAATCTGACCAGCTTTATTATGAACTCTTATGCACAAAAAACGTTCTTCAATGCGGCCATCCTGTGATGTTGACAGGATTGTGTATTGGTATTTTACATTTTATCGTTGACTGAATTCTTTAGTTTGCCTTTTTTTTTCTTCTTCTTCTTCTTCTTCTTCTTCACTAATCTCCCTTGATGCTCTTGACTGCACGAAACAGAATTGCAAAAATAAAGACTGTTTTCAAACAAAATACGGTACATTTGAGAAGCCAAAGTCTCTGTTTGCTTTCTAATTTATGCTGTCTAGGTGAAACAATAAAGATAAACTCTAGGGATAGAGATTGTTTCAGCCTCCTGTTTTTGCAAATAATTATTAATTGTCTTGGAGCAGGAATGTTTATAATGTGAAGGTATAATGGGGAGATTTAGGGCTGTTTACGATGTATTACATTAGAAATGGTAGTGAACTGGGCATATGAAGAATGAAATAGGGGAACCACTTGGCCGAAACTCCCCTGCAGATTTCTTGGGTGAGAACATAAATGCTCATTGCTTCTTCTTGGAGTGTTTTTGGAAACCCTGAGGCTGTGGAAGAACTGTTGCAAGCCTGGCACAAATACACGCTGTACATATTCCTATAAAATGAAGTCATCTCAGACCAATGGTTGGCAGTGCACACCAGCATTTTCTGGTATGTTAAAAATCATAAAACACCAGGGTTCTCGCTGACATTACTTGGAATGTGCTTTCAGTATAACCATCAAATATATGTTATGTCAGGAGGGGGATAGTAATGTCATAAATGTGCAACCCTGTGTCTCATTTTCATCAATGTAACATAAACTCAAAGCTACTTATAGCAGTGGTTCTCAACTGGTTTTGTTTCACAACCTAGAATTTACATGTTCAAGTGGTGACTAAACAGTACTAAAAAAAATATATATATATTTTATTTTTGTATCCTTCAGAGTTAGGATGGAAATAAGGTGCATTTTAAACTGTTCTGAGACCAGTGCAGACAGACAGCACACTGGAGGTTAAGTCATTCCCTAATTAGGGAGCAATGGAGCAAAGGAGCATCCTATAGCTTTCCTATGTAGCCAAGTGCATTCACTTCTAACATCCGGTCAAAAGTTCAGTTTCAGGCTGCAGATGATGTTTGGACCACTCAACATATTTGGCAGACATGGGACAATGGTAATCAGGTTCATAATGGTTCATGCAAAATTTCATTTTAACATGGTTGGCAGTGATTGGATGATGCTGGCCATTATTTTGAATCAGAATTATTTTTGCTAATTTCTGATGTAATGTCTGTAACATTTAAAAAACACTAATAACCAACACTCCTAGAAACATTAAACAATTTGAAAAAATAAAAATAAAAATCTGACCTTCTATTGCTTGGTATTTATTTACATTTCACAACTTAGGAAAGACAATTTGATCTAAAAATTATTATAATTATAATTTTATTATTATTATTATTATTATTATTATTATTATTATTATTATTATTATTATTATGCATGTTTCTTAGGAGCTACTAGTTATAAATCAAAAAGGGGAATGGAATGCACACAGCATCACGCTCAGGTTTCAGGAGGTTATTGTACAAAAATGTCTCCTTTAAGAGGGAAAATGCAACCTCTGAATTGCACTCGTCATTGATTATGTCAACACAATTACTTCCTGGTTTCAACACAGGATAAAAACCTGGGCCCATATTCACAAAGATTTTTATCTTACCACTAGGAGTTCTACAAAGAGTTCCTAGCAAAGAGTTTTTGCTTAAAAACTATTCACAATGGATGGCCTGGGTAGATCAGCATGTAAAGACGCTGACTACCACCCCCGGAGTCACGAGTTCAAATCCAGGGCGTGCTGAGTGACTCCAGCCAGGTCTCCTAAGCAACATTTTACGAGTGCACTCTTTTAAATCACCCAAGTGCTATTTCTCAGTAAATTCCTCATAGACAGATAGCGGAATATACTGTATATAACAAATACAAAACAATACAACATTAGATGATAGATAGATAGATAGATACTAGATAGATATTTTTCATCCTGTGTTGGTGCAATGAAACAAGCACTCATCACATCTACTGTATCAACTACACTGTGTAGCCCTGCGGGGACCGTGAATGCTGCCTTTTTTCTCCGAAGTGAGCATGCATCCACAAAAAAAACATACACTATGAATTGTCGGACAATGTGTGATTCACAATTCATCAGCGCTACACAGTTTCGCTTTGCATGTGGCCAGAGAGCGCAAAGTTGTCAAAATGGATCTCCTGTGTTATTGGGTTGTTTCAGTTCATTGGAGCATTAACTGCAGCTGTAATTAACTTTGCATTTATGAAAACACCGCGATTTAGACAGTACCTTTTTTTATCGCTGCCCCGTTTCACGGCCAGCCCACCGGGAAAAGTCCCGGTTCTCCCGATGGCCAGTCCGCCTCTGCATTTCACCTTTAACCATGTTGTGATAAGAAACATGTTAAGATTGTAAAATCCTGTATATTTGTGATACCTAAACTCAAAGAATTACTATGGCAGCAAACTGAGTCAAAAATTCAGAGGACTGCACTTTTTTTGTTTGTTTTTAACTGGTTACATGCTGAGATTTACCTTTATGGTTCTGCTCTACTGTTTTAAATTGCTGAATTCAACCCCCAAATGTAATTACGTTTAAAGGTCAGATGTATTGTTCTGCAGCACCCTTGAAGGGCCTTTCACCAACAATGGCAATATTGTTTCAGAATGAATTTTTGTAGAGTTTTCTTTTTCTTTTTCTGCTAAGTCTTCCAGCAGCTCTCCATGCTGAATGGTCTTCCTGTGGAACAGTGCAGAGCTGTTTTACTCCCTCGTCTACACCAGATAAAATGACATGCTCTCTGATAAGACACTGTGAGTACAATTGATTTAATTGATTTAAATCAATTAATTTTGAATTGAAAATATCATAAATCCTGCCTGCATGGGGTAACACTTCATAATAATGGTCCGTCATTAATAGGTAACTAGTCAGGAATTAATGCAGGACAAATGAGTAGTATTACATTAACACTTTAGTTACTACTATTAACTAATATGGAAACATGATTAACCAATCAGTAAGTAATAGTTATGACTAATGACTGAGGTAGTTCACTTTTAAGTAATCAGTAATTACAGAATTTGATTAGCCTCATTGAGAACTATTAACTAACTATGGCTAATTTAAAATAACTACTAATTAATTACTAATCAAAACATTAAGGTGTCTAAAATGTGAATGATTATGTTTTTATTGTGAACATGATCATGAAATGCGCCTTCAGAGAAATATGCGCCTCACGCGTGTTCTTTGCGAGAATAAATAATTATTTTGCCCAAATACATATATATATATATATATATATATACACTAAACAAATATAGTATATATATAAACAGTAAATTGAAGGAGTTCTCATCTATGTTGGATACTAATTTACTGCTTTTCTTTATTATTTGGTGCAAGTCATCAATTTCAAAAACTTTTTTTTTTTTTAATAAAATTTTAGTTTTATAATTAAATTAATATGGTGGCACAATTATATTTTTGTCTACAAAACTAATTTCAAACAATTAAGCATACGCTTTCAGATAAAAAGATTTTTAAGATCATGAGAAACATTTCGGTCAAGTGTTTCAAAACTTTTGACCGGTAATGCATGTATATATATATATATATATAATAATTATATATCACACATTATACATTTGCACATATACAGTGAAATTCTTTTTTCCACATATCCCAGCTAAGCTGGGGTCAGAGTGCAGGGTCAGCCATGACATGGTGCCCCTGGAGCAGATAGGATCAAGGGCCTTGCTCAAGGGCCCAACAGTGGCAACTTGGCAGTGCTAGGGCTTGAACCCCTGACCTTCTGATCAGTAACCCAGAGCCTTAGCCACTGAGCCACCACTGCCCCAGAGAGAGAGAGATATATATATATATATATATGGGCAAAATTATTTTAAACATATAATAATTATTTTTATAACAATTTTTCATGGTTAATATTAAAAGTCTGGGTCAATTCTGACATAGTCTAATCTATTCAGAAAATGAATAATGAAAATACCAAAAATGAATAATGAAAACTTGGTAAAAATTTTCAAAGTCAGTTTTAATAAGATCTTCATATAAGGAAAAGGTTGAAATCTGTTGGTTTTGATGAAAATCAACCTATGATACATCAAATGGTCTGACTTTGAAGAAACAGACAGAAAGATGGATGGACGGACGGACATATTTTATACAAACATCATATCCTGTAAAAACACTTGTGAAGCATGAGTCTGCATTAAAGGCACTATGAGATCTGCAGGTATGCACACACATAACAAACACACCCCCTCTCTCAACATGTTTGCGCCTGTCATGTTCATTTCCATCACTCAATAGTGCACCTTAGTTTTGTCTGACCAGAGTGAGTGGAAAGAAACCATTACCAGAAGCATTCTCCATCTTATCCTCAAATATCTCTAGAGACCTTCATAATGAGAGACAACAGTTGCAAAGAGCGCATAGACAAAATCCTTCAAGAGGCTCCGACTGCAAGAAAAGCTCTTCTAGACAACTACAGCAATCTGCACAAGGTGGCCGATTACTGTCAGAACAAATACCTAAATGTGAGCTATGCATTTTTTTCCATACATCATTGCTTTTTTTTAGTTACTTTTTGAAGATTTAACTTATTTTCACTCTAAATTCTTAAAATCAATCAGATTGATTTCGATTTTTATTATATTTTTCAAAATAAAGTTTATTTTCTGACATAAAAATATTCTATATTATACTGTAAAAAAAAAATAAATAAATAAAAATACAGTACATGCTGCACTGATGAAAAGTAGTCTGTGATGCACCAGTATTATTTTATGTAATGCATGTGAATGACATGCTGGCTTCCTCAAAAAAGGGTTTTAACTGGATTTAGATTGTATATACATTCGCAAAGTTTTAAATTTATCACACCAAAAATTGAATTTATTTCACAGACCCCATTTCTGTTAAATATAAGTTAATTAGTCACATGAAATTCTGTTCTTACACTGTTCTTTAAGTTAGCTAAGTTTCTAGCCTTCAGCATTGTGCTGTTCTGACAGTATACGCGCCTAAACAAGGCTATGGTATGTCTTCCTAGTATTCCACGAAAACTGTTCTTAACATGTTTATCTAGGAATCAATCTCTATATCCTGGAGGTCTATTATACTGAATGCAGCATGTTTGCAGGAGCCTTTCATATTCATATAATTCTATTGAATTACATGTCATTTAATCTGTACATCGTTTATTTGAATGATCTGTTTACCATGACATCAACCTCAACAGAAATCGTACAGTATATATGGAAATACATATAAAGCACGTGTATAATATACTGTATATGTTCATGTATAAAAATAAATGTCACATACAGTATCTTTACACTGAAACAAATTTGGAGTGGGGTTTCCTTAAAAAAACAAAACAAAAAAAAACCTAAGAAACAATTTCCATGCAGAAATTGCTAGTAAATTTAACAGACCATATTTTCAAGTGAAGGCTGCACACAATTCTTGGTGGCTTTAATTAGAAATTCTCAAGTAAAGTTTACTTTGCAAAAATGTACTCACTCTTTGTTTTTTCATTTTACTCATGCAATGTACACTAAATTAAACCGTACTTTTAAAAGTGTACTACTAGCTTTTCAATGCTAATTTAATGTTCTTAGTCATGTACTACATGACACAAAGGGAGGGTGTGATCTAATAGACAACATCACCTTGCTTTAATGGGGATAAAAATAAGTTCCAGAGCTGCACATGCAGACCCGAACACTTGGTGCACAAAACAGGATGACGGTAACAAACAACAGATAATGTTTTTGATCATGAACGGGTAATTTGGTCTTCAGACTTAACAAAACAAGTTACCGAACCTAATAATGAAATCAACAATAAAAACGGTTTAAAACAACTTGCAAACAGTGAAACCATGCAAGCTCATTAATTATTCAAGCCCAGTGAACACTGGGAACACCAGCTTCAAAAAGTTAAGTAAAATGTACTTATTTTATTGACCTGTGAAATTGACTTACATTTGTAAAAGAAAACAAACAATCATAAATAATATTTACTTCTAAACTAGAGCATTAATTGTGTTTGAATTGAGTACAAATGTAGAATTTACTTAATATTTTCAAGTTCAGGCTTAAACTAACTTGTTCAGTGTAGAAAGTACTTAATTTTTCTGCTTTTTACTTCACCATAAAATAATTTGTATTTAATTTGTATTTAATAATAATAACATGCAATCACACATATTGTTTACATCTTGTGACTATATTTTCAAAACAGTGAGTATTGTAATGTTTACAAACTTGCCCCATTCACTTTCATTGTAATTGCCTCACTGTATCCCAGATTTTTTGCTTCTTTTAAAGAAAATGAGGGGCGAGTCACAAAAAATAGTGTTCCCTATCTGTCACTCACTCGACGTTGTGTCGATGTAGTGACACTAGGGGTCACTCTTGGGAGCCCGAGACACCTCTGGTCTTTGATAAAAGGCCAATGAAAATTGGCAAGTGGTATTTGCATACCACTCCCCCGAACATACGGGTATAAAAGGAGCTGGTATGCAACCACTCATTCAGATTTTCTCTTCGGAGACGAACGGTCGATGTTTACTGAGCTGACTGTTCATTCACCTCTGCTGGATCTGATGGCGCATTTCAGCGGCTTCTCCCTCCTCTGCACTGGTGCACTGCAGAGAATGCCCCTGGGCGCTTCGGCAGAAAAAAGAGAGTATATTTTTCTAAAAGAGTATATTTCTCTAAAAGAGCGGCACACATGGAACGTCTTTTTAAAGACACATCTTTTTAAAGATGCCTTTCCGTTTGTGTGTTATTCCTGGTTGGGGTCATTACCTCTCAACTTCTGATGGTCACGATCGCTGTCTTTCGTGTCTGGGCTCGATCCACGCGGAGACAGCGATCGTGGATGGATCATGTATTCACTACAAGAACATGACCATGGCAAAGTTGCGGTCGCAGCTTGCTTACGCATTGGGGACCCCACTGGGACCACCTCCGCCGGGTATCCCTCCACGGACCTCCCATTCCCCAGCATGCTCGTCTGCCCCGATCGGGCTTCTGGATGAGTCCGCCAGCTCGTCTCAAGGCGAGTTCGACCTCTTGTTCGGAGCCTGTGAAGCTGATGAGCTCTCGAGCACAGCATCGGAGAGCGGGCTCGTCCAGTTGGACACAGAAGCCTCAGCTGGGCTCCCCCCCTCGGGTACAGTTGCCCAGTCACAGGCTGATGCGGAAATGATGGACATGCTTTCCCGGGCAGCCGCGAGCGTCGGGCTAGAGTGGAACCCTCCACTCTCCCCTGAACCCTTGCGGCTCGATGATTGGTTCCTGGGCTCAAGGCACCGCTCAAAGCAGCCACGCTCCGCTCCAGTCCCTTTCTTCCCAGAAGTGCATGAGGAGCTGACAAGATCATGGGAGGCACCTTTTACTGCCCAGTCCCGATCTTTCAGCTCCCCCGCCCTCACTACCCTCGATGGTGGGGCGGCCAAGGGGCTATTCGGCGATTCCCCCGGTGGATAAGGCGCTCGCGGTGCACCTATGCCTGCAGAGCGCCACCACCTGGCGCGGACACCCAAAGCTCCCGTCCAAGGCCTGTAGGTTTACGTCGTCCCTGACGGCCAAAGCCTACAGTGTCACTGGACATGCCGCCTCCGCACTGCACGCCATGGCTCTCCTGCAAGTCCACAAAGCCAAGGCATTAAAGGAACTGCACGAGGGTAATTCCATCCCAGATTTGATGCAGGAGCTGCGCTCAGCGACCGACCTCGCTCTCCAGGTGACGAAGGTCACGGTGGGGTCTCTCGGGCGGGTGATGTCCACCTTAGTGGTCCAGGAGATGGGTGAGGCCGACAAGGCACAGTTCCTTGCTGCCCCCATTTCCCAGGTTGGCCTATTCGGCAACACTGTCGACGACTTTGCCCAGCAGTTCTCGACGGTGAAGCAGCAGACGGAGGCTATCCGGCACATCCTGCCCCGGCACGGCTCAAGATCCCGCACCCCGCCTGCTCGTCGCCAAGGGCGTCCCCCTGCGGTGACTGCACTGGATCCGCTGCAGCCCGCCCCTTCGGCCCGGCCCTGGCATGGAGCCCACCGCAGGAAGCAGACGCCACCCGTCTCACGGCTGGCCGCCAAGAACCCATGGAAGGCTTCGAAGCGCCCCTGAGACGGGCGACGATGAAACCCACCTTGAAGCTGGTAAGTAGACCACTCCATCCCCCGGTGGAGGGCCAGGAGGAGAATCTTTTGTTGCTCTTTCATTTAATTTCGCCGCATGCCCAAGTGGCTGCGGTACCCAACAGTTCAGCAAAAGAGCGGTTTCCTCGTTCCCTGTGTCACGTACCCGGTGTGCACGGCCGTCATCACGACCACCATCCACCCTTTCATCCTTGCAGGTTTGGCACTCCAGCGGCGGTCTCCCTGCCCCTGCGCGCCCAGCTGTGGCACAAATCCACCCCCGATGTGACAGTCTCCTCGGGTCAAGAGGACAGGCCTCTTCCTCCCCCATCCCAGGCTGTTCCAGGGGTGTCACAAGGAGCCAGGTAAGTGCTTTGATGTCCCTGAACTCAGCACGGCCACAACATGGCGTGGCACCTCGGGCTCCGCCCCGCCGTGAGGCCCCACCTGCCGGTACGTCCGATGAGATTGTCCCCTTGGTTCCCCTCGCCCGGAGCTTGGATGCGTTGCTTGCGCTTTCCAATCCGTCGGGATGGCTGATCCGGACCATCCGACTCGGCTACACGATTCGGTTCTCCAGGCGTCCGCCCAGGTTCAGCGGCATCCACTTCACCTCGGTGAAGGGTGAGAACGCTGCTACCTTGCGTGCGGAGATCGCTACCCTCCTACGGAAGGATGCGATAGAGCCTGTTCTTCCAGCCGAGATGAAGAAGGGTTTTTACAGCCCCTACTTCATTGTACCAAAAAAAGGTGGTGGGTTGTGGCCAATCTTGGACCTGCGAGTACTGAACCGGGCTTTACACAGACTCCCGTTTAAGATGCTGACGCAAAAACGCATTCTGGCGAGCGTCCGGCATCAAGATTGGTTCGTGGTGGTAGACCTGAAGGACGCATACTTCCACGTCTCGATTCTACCTCAACACAGACCCTTCCTGCGGTTTGCATTCGAGGGTCAGGCGTATCAGTACAAAGTCCTCCCTTTCAGTCTGTCCTTGTTCCCTCGTGTCTTCATGAAGGTCGCAGAGGCAGATCTTGCCCCGTTAAGGGAAGTGGGCATTCGCATTCTCAACTATCTCGACGATTGGCAAATCCTAGCTCACTCTCGGGATATGTTGTGTGCACACAGGGACCTGGTGCTCTCGCACATCAGCCGACTAGGGCTTCAGATCAACTGGGAAAAGAGCAAGCTCCTCCCGGTTCAGAGCATCTCTTTTCTCGGTTTGGAGTTGGACTCCGTCTCATTGACGGCGTGCCTCACGAACAAGTGCGCACAGTCGATGCTGACCTGTTTGAAGGTGTTCAAACAGAAAACAGCGGTTCCACTGAAACTCTTTCAGAGGCTCCTGGGGCATATGGCATCCTTTCGAACCATTTCGTCCCGTGTAGTGGCACGCACAAGCAGGTAAGTCTGGGACAGCCAGCTGGGTGTATCACTTGCGCATAGCGCCTTTCACCTCCCCTGAGCTGAAGATGTGCGCCGTTAACTCCCAGTAGTGTTCACAAACTGTGTTCCCTGGTTGATTTCCTCCAAGCCCTGTGGCAGACCAGTTTGCGGAGAAACTCGCTGCTGGCTCAGTACACATGCTAACTAAGCCCTGTAATGGGGTAGGTGCTCCGCATGTGGTGGTTCCCCATAAGTAACACCATGTGATGTATATCTTCCGCTAATTAATTTCCCTGTTGGCAAACTGCATCTTCCTTGGGCAGAGGCCCCTCTGCCCCAGTCACCATGCTTGTAGTAACTCCTCCCCCGTAGGGTAGGACCTACCATGGGACTTCCCCACATGGCATACTTCCGACATAGCTCGGCAAGACCATGTGATTTATTTATTTATAAATGGGGTGTGGTCTCCGTGGTGTCTTCCCCTTGGGAGGGACACCCCCTGACTAGACCTGGTGGCCCCAGTCGGTTAATCCCCTTTTTTTGGGGAGTGGAAATTAAAAAGGGGATAAGAGGCCACGATTGGGCTAGCCCATCTCTATCTTTTGGGTAGTTGACTTGTCCCCAAAGGGCCGTTCGACGCTCATAACAGTGTTGGGGGAGGTTACGTGTCGGCCTGGTTTTATACCCGTATGTCCGGGGGAGTGGTATGCAAATACCACTTGCCAATTTTCATTGGCCTTTTATCAAAGACCAGAGGTGTCTCGGGCGCCCAAGAATGACCCCCTAGTGTCACTATATCGACACAACATCTCATTCCCTCCATCAGGGAATGGAGGTTATGCAAGTAACCAGGGCGTTAATCAACTTTATGTTACAAATGCTGTCAATGAAGGTTAGCTTGTACTGAACCTGGAATATTCCTTTAAGTACTTATCAATGATGCAAAAACAGTGACACTCAAAAACCATATTTTTATGGATAGACATGCGTTCACATGACACATAATTCAAAGAACAAACACAACATCACTAGTGCAAATTTTGTAAAATAAAACAAATATTAAGACATTAATTCACAATTTGTACTCATGCCGTGGTGCATGCTGGTATCCTGACATCATACAGTATGTACATCTGGGTAAGGCCAACAAAAATTTGTTAAGTTGTTCCAATACAACTGGACTGTGTTAACATTTAATAAATTTAAATTGATTTCACACTTGAAATTTGTGACAAAAATTATTTGTATTACACTATAGTTAACAAGGAGCAAAAATCTATTTTGGAGTGCTGCTCTGACACACATATATGTACACCTATAATTATCAATTAAAATTCATGATCGGACCAATCATTAAAGCACATGGCTTTCCCTACCACTGCTATGCTGATGATATGCAGCTTCATCTGTCGTTCCAGCCTGACGACCCCACCATCTTAGATTGTATCTCTGCCTGCCTCTCGAAGATCTCAGCTTAGATGAAGGGACGTCAGCTTTAGCTCAATCTTGCCAAGACAGAACTCCTCGTGATCCCAGCCAACCCATCTGTTGACCACAACCTCTCTCTCTATTCATCTTGGTTCAACAACACTAACGCCAACCAGGACAGCCCAGAACTCGGGAGTGGTGGTGGATGACCAACTTAACTTCACCAATCACATCTCATCAACCACCTGGTTCTGATGGTTCGCGCTTTACATCATCTGGAAAATCAGACCTTTCCTGTATGAATTTGCTGCACAGCTCCTGGTCCAACCTTTGGCCATTTCAAGACTGGACTACTGCAATGCTCTGTTGATCGGCCTACCAGCTAGTACAATTAAGCCGCTGCAGATGGTTCAGAATGCTGCAGTGCATCTGGTCTTCAATCAGCCAAAGAGGGCTCACGTCACCCCAATCTTGATTTCACTCTACTGGTTACCTTAAGCTGCCCACATCAAATTCAAGGCTTTGACTCTGGCCTTCAGGACATCCAATGGAACAACACCCTCTTAATTCAATTCACTCCTTCATGTCCCAACTCGCTCTCTGCGGTCAATGAACGAGTGCTGCCTGGTGTTCCTGTTAGAAAGAGGCACAAAGTCCATTTCACGATCATTCACTTTCTCTGTTCCTCTATGGTGAAATGAGCTTCCAACCTTCACACGATCTGCTGAAACTATCTCAACATTCAAAGACCAACTGAAAACACATTTGTTCCGCAAGCACTTAAAAAATCCATACTAATTGTACTTCCTTTAAAAATTTTAAATAATTTAAAAAGTAAAGAAAAGACAAACTTGTCTGTCTCTTTCTTCTGCATTAGCTTCTATACAACTCCAGCAACTGTGAGAACTTAGCAGTGCGATACTGCAGATACTGTTGACCTTTCTATGACAAATTGTTTGCTATGTTCCATATTTGTAAGTTGCTTTGGATAAAAGCATCTGCTAAATGATTAAATGTAAATGAAAAGTAAAGCTGAAGACCTGGATTAGATATTCTAGATGTGGTAGATCAACAAGAGGAGGACGGATCATCTGGAGTTGTCCTTAAAAGAGTTTAAAGTTTAAATGATTTTCAAACTGAAATGGTTCCTTTTTTTATTTTTAGGTGGCGGACACCAAAAGTGTCATTGAAGAGTCCAAGGCACTCACCACCCAGGCCCTTGCCAGTGTCACATACCAGATAAACAATCTGGCCACCTCTATACTGAAGCTTTTAGATGCTCAGACTGTTCAGCTCAAACAGATGGAGTCCTCCATCAACATGTTGACACTGGTGAGTCTGTCTGAGGTTACAGTTTCATGGAAAGCATCAGAATGTCTTGAAAAACAATGCCAGTCATTACTATGGGCAAGTTAGAACAACACTAGAAATACTGTACTAGTATAACATTTTAATGCACATCTCAGTGAAACTGATTCTTGGTGAAACTTGATTCTGATTGGTCAATCGTAGCATGCAGTTAAATATTTCTGAATAATCACTTTTGTCCTTATGGCAACAATGTATAACTGATGGCTCATCTAGGAAACTGTAGTTGTGCTTCTGTTTTGTCTCTAAAAGTAAGCTAATAAAATAATTTAAATGCAAAACAATACTTCATGTCCATTTATTTATATATTTGGTAAGTAGCTGTGTAATAATCTGAAGACAGTCCGCCAGTCATTATTACAAAATAATCTCCTTTGCTGTGTATTTTGTGATGATGAATGTACATTACCTGTTACTGTAAATCTTGCATATGTACAAGTTGCATATGTGTAACTTAATGTTTGATGTTGAATTATGATGTTGTCAAAGTTGCAAAGATTCCAAAAATTGCCAATTAATATTAATGTTCACTTTCAGACAGTTGGCATATATAAGGAGAATATTGCACGGAGAGAGATTGGAGTGCTGACCAAACAGACCAAAATTCCCCGGACTCAAAAGATGGTTCCACCAGCAAGTGGACTAGAGCCGTTTCGCATGTACAGACGTGTCCCCATATCCTACACCTGCTTAGACAAACTGGGACATGGCCACTGGGAAAGCAACAAAACTGTAAGCAAATATATCTCCAAATATTTATTACTTTTTATGATAGGTGTTTGGGTAACATGTTTGAAAACATTATTTTTGCATTTCTATTTTGTGCCACTTGTGGCCCAGAAATTACTCAGACTTGTTTGATACTATAATGAGTAGGGTGACCAGATTCCTGCTTGTAGAAAACTGGACAGCCCCCTCCCAGCAAAAATGAAATTGACATATCCTTACCTAGGTGCAGATCAATGCAAAGTAGAGGGTGAATCTGCATCTGTAACTGTTGTCACCTTGTACTTTTCGTTGGCAGCAATTTTTCTCAGTGTGCGCTTGTCTTTCAAGAGTTTATCATAAAATGCAGAGCAGTCTAGTCCAAAATTAAGATGTACAAAAAGCATTGCCTTCATGACTGTTACACTGAGTCAAGATTTATCCTGTGTCCATGCTGCATTCATTAAAGAGAACACACGCTCCACAGATTCAGATGTCCCAGGCAGGCATAAAACAAACTCCACGACCTTGGCTAAGACTCCGGAGTTGATTGTCTTGCTCTCCAGCTCACGAAAAATGTCTGTCCATCTCTCAGACATGGCCGTTTGTTCATGTCATCCACTCAGTGATGCGACGAGTGACAATGTTTTTTGCGCAAGCCCACTCATCAAAGAGCATGGTTTCGTCAATCAAACTGAAAGCGGGGATTCTGGAGTAGAAGTGTTCGAGGCTGCTCTGAATGTCTTTCCACTCTGGGATGTCTATCAGTAGTTCCCACTCAAGTTTTTCTGTGTTCTCCAATGAGCGGCTCCAATTTTGGAGGTAATCCACCGATGCTGAAAATAAGTTTCTCACTGCACAAAAGAAATCATCCGCTCACATGCCACCAGCTTCAACCAGGGCATCCAACTGCTTTTTAATGTCAGAGGGTATGGATGGTTCCTCCAGCCTGGCCTGCAAGACTTTTCTCAGGTCATGAATGTGCAAAGCTATGGCCGTGCACATTGTCAAATCAATAAATTAGATTTTGTCGGATTAGGAACTTGCTTCACAAAAAAAATCACTAAAACTTGGTGTGGCACACTTTTAGCAGCATCCACATGCTTTTTTGTATGAACATGCTGTGCGATGTCGGTGCTGCCTCCATGGGCAATGGAAAAGCGAGCTCCACAAATCTCACACCTCACTTTACTTTGTCTGTGACTCCTTTTTTAGAAATTTAAACTCTTTTTGAAGCTCCTCATTAAATGTACATGCACACTTCCTTGACATTTTTCCAGCCGCAATTTCATCTGTGTGCTCTTTCAAACTGACTCTTTAATTAGTTCACTAACTGGACGTCTATTGATAGGGGATTGTGATTGGATAGTTTAATCCAATCAAGTACTTCAAATAACACGGTGTGATTTTATTGGTTTCACAAGCCGTATCCTTGGCTACTTTTGATTAGAATACTCACATGACTAAGAAAGCCGCATAGGCAATAGAGAAATTTTAGGAGAGGGGAAATATGGGACAAAACATGATTTTTTCAGAATAAGTTGGGATACTAGAAAAAGTGCTTAAATACAGGACTGTCCTGGGAAAAACTGGCCACCCTAATAATGAGTGATGTTTGCTATTTTGATATGCATCTTAATTACATACTTTATACACATCTTGCACTGTATTTTTGACCTAAAATTCTTACTGGTGATTGAGGCAATAATTTTATCCTATTATGTTGATCTGTGGACTTCAAGGAGGAGCCAAAAGAGGAAACCGACAACATTGACTCTTTCCAACAATTCGGTATACTGGAGACCAGAACCTTCATCTTGTAAGTACCAGACATTGTTTATGCTGACTATTCGCAAAAACACAGAGTTTTCATCCAGGTGTCCCTGAAGGTACCCGAAAGGGTCTGTGGAGAAACATAAAAAAGATAGTATTTTCTTAATTTTTTTTAGTTCATTTCTGTGTAATTTGGGCGTTTCTTCGATTTGTAACAATTTCATGTCCCAGAGGCTATTTTTTATTAAGACTAACAGATTTCAACTTTTTTCCTTTTTCTTATATGAAGGTCACATTAAAGCTAACTCTTTTACTGTTACTGAAAAAAATAACTCTCTTACTGTTTTAGCCTTGTCCCAGACATTGTTGTAACCACAGGTTGGCCTGGGTGGGCTGGTGCCACCCATTGTCATTCAAGCCACCCAATCATTGTCTTATGTCCCTTTTCCACCAACAGTCAAAAGCTTACTTGCCTCGAACCACGAATTTCATCAGATGCTGTTGAGCTGGATAATGTCAGTATCAAAGCATTCAAAACAGCAGAAGCTCAAAAAACAATACAAGATCACTCTCATTATAACAAAGTTATTTACACACCTGATGCGGCCAGTGTTGGGGAGTAACGGAATACATGTAACAGGATTACGTATTTAAAATACAAAATATAAGTATCTGTATTCCACTACAGTTATAATTTAAATCATTGGTAATTAGAATACAGTTACATTCAAAAAGTATTTTGATTACTGAAGAGATTACTTTGCATTTTATCATACAAATGATGCGATCCAAAGTGCATTTGAACAGCGGTGAAAAACGTTCTTATGAAGTGTTACATTCATACGAGCAGAGAAAAGTAAGTTTGGAGCAGAAGAAATAGAAATAAATCTTGTGTAAATTGTCAGCTTTACGGTAAGCTAAAATGCTATTTCTAGCCATTTTACATGCACATGTTACCAGGCACGATCATATTTTTGTCATAATGTGAACTGATTGCTAGGAGTTGTATTAATTGAGCTGTAGGTATTAATTAACTTCTAACCTGTTCATCAAAACCAGATTGAGTTGACATAAGATGATGATGTAAATAACTTGGATCTTAATACTCCTAAAACTCTAAACTCCATCCACATTATTATTAATTTTTTTTTTTTTATAAAATAATGTTTATTACAAATATCATATGTATGAATTATTTTATTTGTTATAACTTCTATTCATTGCATCAAAAGCAGCTTGTGACGGTATAAATAAGCTTTGAAATAAATGATTTTGGATGATAAAATTATGCTCTCAAAACTCCAAAGACTTTTAAACTCCAGCATCTTTTTTCCCCATATGACTGAAATAAAATGATGTTATTTCTAAATGCGTAAATGTATTGCTATTAATTTTTGGAACAGTAACAGGTGTAGCTTCAAATATCTGAATACTCAGAGTCACCCCACTTTAATAAGAGTAGATTTGCAGCGCAGTGACATGATCAGAGAGTCATTTTATTGACAGTAAACAGTGAAAACACAGTGCCAATACCCATCTCCGTAATTTATGTAATTTTCATCAGTCAAAAGACACGGTACCAAATTGGGCTAGGAACAAAATTCTCAAAAATGGACCATTCTGAGGGGCCTGGGTAGCTCAGTGGTAAAACACGCTGGCTACCACCCCTGGAGTTTGCTAGTTTGCTAGTTCGAATCCCAGGGCGTGCTGAGTGACTCCAGCCAGGTCTCCTAAGCAACCAAATTGGCCCGGTTGCTAGGGAGGGTAGAGTCACATGGGGTAACCTCCTCATGGTCGCCATAATGTGGTTTGTTCTCGGTGGGGCACATGGTGAATTGAGCGTGGTTGCCACGGTGGATGGCGTGAAGCCTCCACACGTGCTATGTCTCCGTGGCAACGCACTCAACAAGCCACATGATAAGATGACAAGATGCCACATGACCGAGACAAATCACTATGCGACCACGAGGACTTAGAGCGCATTGGGAATTGGGCATTCCAAATTGGGAGAAAAAGGGGAAAAATCCCCCCCCCCCCCAAAACCAATTTTTCTCTTGAGTGAATCCCTCAAATCCCCAAATAATATGAAATATCTGTTCTCAGCCACAAGGCCTCCTAACATTCCATATGTTACACATGAAAAATAAAATGAAAATAAATTCTAAATGTACTCATACACTAATTTTGTTGATTACTCTTTACATATTCTTAAAATAGACTAATTTTAGTATCTAAATGTCCTATATACACCACTGGCTGGAAACAATTAGCTAAACTTTAAAAAAATAAAAATTAAAAAAATTTCCAGATCTCATGCAATCGATCATTTCTCTTGGCTCACCCACCTAAAAGTTTCTGCCAATGCCACTGGTCCCAGACTTTCAATGTTAAACTATAATAAAAATATATATATACACAAATTAGTACATGTTTAAAACTGATAATCTTAACAAAGAGTGAAATAAACCATTTCAATATACTGTATACCCACAAAGATATTTTTACACCGTGCTCTCTCATATTTTTTCTACTAGTTCAATAGGTGCGTAGATCCAATTGGCAAATGTCATATACTGATATGATGATCTGCACACAGATGATACACTTCTTTCATTTTATTACATAGAGGAAACATAGATGGCTCTTAGGCCTTCCTCATTGTGTACAACAATCAATCTACATGTGACGAGACAGGAGAGGAAGGAGGATTTAAATGCAGCCTTTAATAAAACAAAAGTAAACCAGGTAACTCAGAATATAATGAAACAAAACACAGGGAACAAAGCACAGCATAATACAGATGAAGACTGACAAAAAAAAAAAGGGGGAAAATAAGGGCTTAAATACACAAGGGAATACAAGGGAACTAGGAACATCTGGGGAAACAATGGAAAACCAATCATGAAAAGAAAGAGAAGGAAAAAACAGGTAGTTCTGGAGGGGTAAAAGGGGCAAGGGGAGCAGAGGAACAAGACAAAGTCAGGGAGGCTTGAAACCAAGGCAAAGCCAGAGGGATGGAGAGCCAGGGTGACGCTGCAGGCTTGGAGGACCAAGTAGACCAGAGCAGATCAGGCGGGCGGCCAGGAGAACAGGGAGACCAGAGCAGATCATGAAGACAGCCAAGAGACCAAGGAGACCAGAGCAGATCAGGTGGACGGCCAGGAGACCAGGGAGACCAGAGCAGATCAGGCGGATGGCCAGGAGACCAAGGAGACCAGAGCAGATCAGGCGGGCGGCCAGGCATCCAGGGAGACCAGAGCAGATAAGGCGGATGGCCAGGAGACCAAGGAGGTGACCCCAAGTTGGGGACTGGGTCAGGAGTCCTGGGAGGTGGCCGCAGTACCGAGACAGGGTCAGGAATCCTGGGAGGTGGCCGCAGGGCTGAGACAGGGTCAGGTGGTAGAGCCGCTGTAGGAGGAGTCTCTGAGGGAGCCGGCGGAGCCGCAAGAGGAATAGTCTCTGGGGGCGGAGCCACTGGGGAAATAGTCTCTGGGGGCGGAGTCATGGAAGACAGAGCCGTGGGTGGCTCACGGGGCCAAGCCGTGGAAGGCTTGAGACAAAGATTCCTGGATGAATGGGAAATTACCTCCATGGTTGCGAACATGGGAAGAGACTCGGGAACGACCTCTGTGGTCGTGGGCATGGGCAGAGACTCGGGAACTACCTCTGTGGTTGTGGGCATGGGCAGAGACTCGGGAACGACCTCCGTGGTCGTGAACATGGGATGAGACTCGGGAACGACCTCCGTGGTCGTGAGCATGGGCATGAGACTCGGGAACGACCTCCGTGGTCGTGAACATGGGATGAGACTCGGGAACGACCTCCGTGGTCGTGAACATGGGATGAGACTCGGGAACGACCTCCGTGGTCGTGAACATGGGATGAGACTCGGGAACGACCTCCGTGGTCGTGAACATGGGATGAGACTCGGGAACGACCTCCGTGGTCGTGAACATGGGATGAGACTCGGGAACAACCTCTGTGGTTGTGGGCATGGGCAGAGACTCGGGAACTACCTCTGTGGTTGTGGGCATGGGCAGAGACTCGGGAACTACCTCCGTGATCGTGAACATGGGATGAGACTTAGGAATGACCTATGTGGTCGTGGGCACGGGAGGAGACTCGGAAACGACCTCTGTGGTTGTGTACATGGGATGAGACTTGGGAATTACCTCTGTGGTCGGGGGCATGGAAGAGACTTGGGAACAGAAACTTTTCTTCTCTTCCTCCTCCTCTTGATGGCCGAAGTTGGCAACGCTGGCTCTGGGACAGGCGAGGCTGGCAATGCTGGCTCTGGGACGGGCCGTGGCAGGCGTGGGCATTGGCTCGTTGACCGCATTCCAGAGCCTTCTCCACATAATCGCCGAGTGTCCAGTGAGGATCAGCCGGAGGCATGAGTTCCCTCAGTGCACTATTCAGACCAGCCCGGAAGAAAACCACCAGAGAGTGGACTGGATAGTGCACTACATTTGCCAGCTCTAAAAACTCACGGGTGTGATCCTCAACTGGATGGTCCCCTTGCTGAAGGAGTAGAACCCTGATGGCCACTAGATCCATTTCTTGGTCAGTCTATCTGTGACGAGACAGGAGAGGAATGAACATCTAAATGTAGCCTTTTTTAATAAAACAAAAGTAAACCAGGTAACTCAGAACATAATGAAACAAAACACAGGGACCAAAGCACAGCATAATACAGATGATGACTGACAAAAAACCAGGAGAAAACAAGGGCTTAAATACACAAGGGAAAACAAGGGAACGAGGAACACCTGGGGAAACAATCAGGGGAAAGCCAATCATGAAAAGAAACTACTACAAAGGACTACAAAACTAACAGGAAACAGGAACAGGGAACTGAACCAGAATTTCAACATAAAAGTCAATACAAAAAACAGGGAATATGTGACACATTTCCATTACATCATCACATATCTCTACATTCACAAACACGAATTCATTTGTCACAGAATACAAAAATCCTCTTGCTTGGGGAATTTAACGCTAAGTTGGGACAGAACAACAGGATATGGGGTGGAGTACTAGGTAGGCATGGTATTGGCAGGGTGAATGCAAATGGCATGAGGCTACATACTCTTTGCTCTAAGCATAACCTTACCATAACCAACACCATCTTCCAGCAGAAGGCCAAGTATAAGACCTCGTGGATGCAACTTCGCTCTAAAAATTGGCACATGATTGACTTCATCATTGTGAGGCATAGTGACATCAAGGATGTTCACATCACCCGTGCCATGAGGGGTGCAGAGTGCTGGATAGACCATTGTATGATTGTGGCCAAGCTCCATATGAAAGTGCGTCCCCCTCTGTGGTTGCAAAAGCCCAACAAAAAGAAGCTAAATTGCAACCACTTGGGAAGCAAAGAAGCCAGAAGTGAGTTCCGACGCCTCTTAGCTGAGAAACTAAGCGAGAAAAAACCATGGAACAACAGTGGACCTATATCAGCTCTGCGCTCTACAATGCAGCAGCCCAATTTATCGGCCATAAGAGCAGGAACCACCATGACTGGTTTGCCAATAACTCAGACACAATCCATAACTTGCTTAAGGACATGCACAAAGCACATCGGGCAACTTTAGATAACCCTACATCCACCAACACCAGGCAGCATTGGTAGGCAGCTCAGAGAAAAGTGCAAAAAACAACACGTTGCATCCAGAATAAGTGGTGGACTGAAAAGGCACATGAAATCCAGTCCTTTGCTGATAAAAATGACATGCATAATTTTTATAATGCTGTCAAAACCATCTACGGCCCAAGAAATTGCTGCGTCACGTCTTTGAAGACAGCAGATGGTCTAAAGCTTCTGAAGGATCAGGATAGTATCCTGTTGAGGTGGACTGAACACTTTGACACCCTGCTTAATCAGGACTCTGATGCAGACTCCACCATCCTGGATGAACTGCCTGAACATCCTCACATCCATGACCTCAGTCTAATACCAACTTTCCCGGAGGTTCTGTCAGCTGTCCATTCCCTTAAGAACTACAAGTCCCCTGGCGCAGATAATATCCCTGCTGTGCTACTAAAGGAGGGAGGGTACATGTGTATGCGCACTCTCTACCAGTACATTACCAAGGCCTGGACTGATGAGAACATCCCACAACAATGGAGAGATGCAAACATTGTTGTCATTTATAAGAACAAGGGTGACAAGGCCATCTGCGGAAATAGTAGGGGTATATCACATTTTTCTGTTGCTGGTAAGGTCCTGGCTAGGGTGTTGCTTCAGAGACTCATCAGTAACATCACTGCTCACAGAGTCAATGCTGCCTGAATCGCAGTGTGGATTTTGAGGAACAGGGGTACGGGCGACATGATCTTCACAGCCCGACAGCTTCAGGAAAAGTGCCGGGAGCAACATCAGGACCTGTTTATGGCCTTTGTCGACCTCTCCAAAGCTTTTGACACTGTGCAAAGAGAGCTATTATGGGATGTCCTCCTCAGGTTTGGCTGTCCCAATAAATCTGTTAACATCCTCCACAAGTTCCACGATGGGATGAATGCTCGGGTGACCATCAGTGGACAAAACTCTGAGCCCTTCCTTGTACGCACAGGGGTGAGGCAGGGGCTAGTGCCAGTGCTCTGTAACATCTTCCTCCTGTGTGTTACCAAGGTTCTCCACAACGAGACTGAGAACAGCAGTGGTGTGGCAGTGGACTTCAGATTAGATGGCAATCTCTTTTACATTAGGAGGTTCCACGCAACCACTAAACTCTGTAGAGAGCGAGTCCTGGAGCTGCAGTATGCAGACGACTGTGCTTTAGTGGCCTATACTCCAGAGGATCTCCAGTCCGTCCTTGCTGTGGTGGTGAGAGCGTACAGCAGGATGGGGCTGACTGTCAACACCACCAAGACAGAACTGGTTTGCCAATGGAGTACCAGTGTCCAATCCAATCTACTTCCCTTCACTGTTGGTGGTGAACAGCTGTCAGTAGTGCCATCCTTCAAATATCTGGGGAGTATTCTCGCAGAGGATGGTGGCATCGATAACAATATCCAGAGCCGGATTAAACAGGCCTCATCTGCCTTTGGGAGACTTCGGCGCAGAGTATTTGAGAACAAGAACCTTCATCTCTCCACAAAGGTCATTGTACACCAAGCGGTCTGTGTCACCACCCTCCTCTATAGCTTTGAAGCTTGGGTAACCTACAGCCATCACATTAAGTCCTTAGAGCGCTTCCACATCAGATGCCTTCAGCGCATTCTGGGAATTACATGGCGTGAGTGTATGCCTCACACTGAAATACTTGTAAAGACCAACTGCAGAAGTATTGAGGCCATGATCACCCAGCGCCAGCTGCAGTGGCTGGTCCACGTGATAAGTATGCCCCCATGTCGGCTACCCCGCAGAGTGCTATATGGCCAGCTACATAATGTCAACGCTCAGCTTGAGGGCCGAAGAAGCTCTATAAGGATCAAATAAAGATTGCCTTGAGGAAGTGTAAGATCAGACCCGAGGACCTGGAGTATGTTGCTGCTGATCGTACCATCTGGCGACAGATTTGTAGGGATGGGGCTTGTTTGCTGGAGATGGAGAGGACAACCAGAAGACAACAGGAGAGAGCCAGGAGACACACAGCCATGGTTGCCATCACTACCACAACTACTACCACATATATATGCTCCACCTGCAATAGAGCCTGTGGGTCCAGGATAGGACTGTTCAGCCATCAAAGATCTCACTGTTAAATGAGTGGACGTCATCATCAGATTTCGATGGACAACCGAAGAAGAAGAAGAAGAATATGACATTAAAAAAAAAAACATTTCCATCCCCATCATTTTCACCACAAAATTCTATTAAACACAATACAGAATTTGAGATGTGCTGGAAATGACACTGCGGTGGGAGTTTTCATGGCTTTCAGATAAAATTACAAAAATTACATTAATCTCTTGTGATATACTGTATCAGGGATGCTGTTGTGGGGGTTGCAGGGTATGCCAGGCATACGGGCCTCAGATGCTAGGGGGCCCAAAAATCACCACTTTTGAATACTCTTTACTGTCAATAATTTTTCTTCTCTAATTGTATCACTGCGTCACGACTCTACTCTTATAAAAGTTGGAGAGAGATGATGCTGAATATTCGGATATTTGGAGCTACACCTGAAGACTGTTTCAAAAATGCATAGCAATAAATTTACGCATATTATATTTAGAAATAACATCATTTTATTTCAGTCAAATGGGGGTGGGGGGCTGGAGTTTAGAAGTCTTGGGAGTTTTGAGAGCATATTTTATCATCCAAAATAATTATTTCTGAGGAGCTTATTTATGCCGTCACAAGCTGCTTTTGATGCAAAGAATGGAAGTTATAACAAATAAAATAATCAATTCATACATATGATATTTGTAATTAACATTATTTAATTGAAAATAATGTGAGTGGAGTTTAGAGTTTTGGGAGTTTTGAGAGCATTTTAACATCCAAAGTTATTTAATTCAGCATCTTATGTCAAATTGACTGGATTTGATGAACCGGTTGGAAGTTAATTAATACTTATAGCCTAATGAATACAATTGACCATACACTCATAATAATAGTAATAATAATAATAATAATAATAATAAATACAAAAAATAAAAATAAATGATTAATCTTGTTGCACTCTAATCTGTCTTGGATAGTATTTTTCTGATGCAATTGAAACTTTATAATGCAGCACTTTTCGTACTACTGTCTCCTTTAGCTGAATCGCTTATGTTGTATTATTCCTCTTTTGTAAGTCGCTTTGGATAAAAGCGTCTGCCAAATGATTCAATGTAAATATAAATGTAAATGTAAATTCCTGGCAATCAATTCACATATTTGACACATATACACTTTTGACGCCAACCTGTGCAAATTTCTCTCATTTCACCTCAGCAACATTTTCAGCTTCTGCCACTGGTTTCGAATTTCGGAAAGAACAGACCAATTTTGGCAGCAAAACTTTCAACCTACTGTCGTCAAATTAAATGTGATCAGTCTGCATCATTAAAGTAGTCCATATGACGTTTATTCCAAGTCTTCTTAAGTCATACAATAGGTTTCCACTGACAGTTCCCCTCATAATTTGGCATCATTGATGTCTAACCTGCTCCACAAGCACCATATTTGATTTAACAGCTATGGCGCAGGCATATAGATATGCATGGGTGTACACGGGATGAAGCCCAGAGGCCATCGACGATCAAGGGAGGAGTGCATCTAAATGCGCTCAGAGGGAGACGCTGATATAAAACAGAGACTGTGCTCAGTATCGAAAGCTGTCCATGTAGCGCATGCTCATAGAATAACTGTCCGCCAACAGTAATGAATTGAATTTTACACTTGTATAGCACTTTTCTGACACTACACTCAAAGCAGTTTACATAGAGGAAAGGGGACTCTCCTCAACCACTACCAGGGTGCAGCATCCACCTGGATAAATGTTGGTCTTCTTCTCATATGGCTTTTACCGACTACTTTTATATGCTACTTTTAGGGTGTTTTTTTGTCCTTAAGGCTACACAGTCGTGGTCATCATGAACTATTGTTGTATGAAAAAGAACTGTGTAAAGATCCTGTTTAATGCGAGTATTTACTGTGGTTCCAGGTCTTTTGTGGGTATTGCTGTTCCTCCTCCGTCAGTGCCTGACTGGGTGGGTTCTAGTGTCACAGCTCCTGCTGATCTCTCTCCAGCTTCACCGTCTCCTTTACCCATATCTGCCTGCTCCCCGTCTCTACCTCCATATGCCTATCCAGAGTTATCCATGCTGCCTCCTCCACCTCCTCCAGATGACGAGATGGAAGTCTCTCCACACCCACCACCTCCTCCCTCTCCTCCTCAGGACAACATGCCATTTTCTATTCCACCACCTCCTCCACCTAGTTCTGGAGGCTCTTTTGTACCTCTTCCACCACCTCCACCTGCCCAAAACACCTCAGTGCCTTCAGCAAACACTCCACCTCCTCTTCAGGGCAAGATGGCTGTTCCACCAGCTCCTCCTCCTCCTAGCTCTGGGTACAGTTGTTCATCGTTAGCCTCACTGCCACCTCCACCTCCTCAAAATGCCTCCATGGTGCCACCGTCCCCTCCTCCACCTCCAAATATTGGCGGAAAATTTGTTCCACCTCCCCCACCTCCTCTCCCATTTTGAATGTTGAATTTCAATGTTGACTTTATTTGGAAGACTATAAAACAGTTGACTTGATAAGAATTGTATTGTTGTGTTTTATATGAAATACTATGCAACTCACCTTTACAAGTATAAAGTTTTATGGTATAAAGCTCTGTAGGTCCATATAATGCAAGTGAAAGTTGGCCAGAACTTTGAATCTTCAAAAAGCACATAAAGGCAGCATAAAAGTAATTCTCCAGTGGTTAAATCCATGTCTTCTGAAGAAATATGATAGGTGTGGGTGAGAAACAGATCAATATTTAAGTCCTTTTTTACTATAAATCTCCAGCCCCTGGAGTGTTAATACCTTATATTCCTTTGACCAGCCCCAACCAGTAGGTGGTGATATGCATGAAGAAAGTGAATTGCCAAAAGAATAAGAATGTGAAAGTGAAAGTGGATATTCATAGTAAAAAAGACTTACATATTATCTGTTTCTCACCCACACATATCATATCACTTCTAAAGATATGGATTTAACCACTGGAGTCGTATGGATTACTTTTATGCTGCCTTAATATGCTTTTTGGAGCTTCAAAGTTTGGTCACCATTCACTTTCATTGTACGGACATACAGAGCTAAGATATTCTTCTAAAATCTTTGTTTGTGTTCTGCAGAAGAAAGAAAGTCTTACACATCTGGGGTGGCATGAGGGTGAGGAAATGATGAGAGAATTTTCATTTTTGGGTGAACTATCCCTTTAAATGTTTTATATTATTAAGCATATTAAAGTATAACATCAGAATTGGTGTATCTATTTTTTCCTGTCTGATATACTCACATAAATGGAGGAAAACAATGCTATATGGTGAAATTAATTATTAATGATAAATATTGTATATTTGGTTAAAATAATATTATTTTTATTATTGCTTTTCAGCATTGGTGTATTTGAGTAATTGTGTTTCATTACTACATTTCTGGACATTTTTACTTCACTCGAGTACTATTGAAACTGAATACTTACCCCTTGAACTCTTCCTCAATTACATTTACAAGGCAAAAATAATACTTTTTACTCCTTATAATTTCACTTAGACCTTTAAAATAGAAAGTAGTCTATATATTTTGCATGCCTTTAAGGCAATACACCTTACTGAGAAGTTAAGAAATACATTTTGTTTTTTGTTTTTTTTTTACTTTTAAATACTTTATAATTTAATGATTAAATGAAATTAAATTGCAATTAAATGCATTTAAAAGTATGTTTTTAGTTAGATACTTTGACTTTTAAATTAATATTAATAATAAAAGAGAGGAGAGATACCCGGAGGAACAACGCTGAGCCATACGAAGAAGCGGTCTGTCACATTATTAAATCAGTCAGGTTAGAGTAAACTGGTCAACGAAAACCTCATTTGATTGGTTACTAGAATCAGGTAGACCCGCCTTCCCCCTCGCACTTGCAAAACTCTTTTCAGTGAGAAATCTGTGCCAAAATTGTGAGCGCAACAAAGGGAAGACGGAACAGTGTATATGTAGATTATTTTTGGAAAGTATTGATGCCACAAACACAAGTCATTTACACGTTTGCAGTAGTTTATTTTACACATACAGACTGATTCTTTCTTTGCTTGTATATCGCTGATTGCAGGTTTGCAGTGTTTTTGGCCATGTTTAGATGCAAAAACAGTGCCAAAAGTGTAAGCACAAAAAAAAGGAAGTCAGAAGAATACACACCAATTTTACTTTGTGTTAATACGCAATTACGTGGAACTCTGGCTCGGCGGCCATGACGCGGAACTCTGGCTTGACGGCCATGTTGTGGAACTCTGGCTCGGCGGCCATGACGTGGAACTCTGGCTCGGCGGCCATGACGCGGAACTCTGGCTCGACGGCCATGTTGCGGAACTCTGGCTCGGCGGCCATGTTGCGGAACTCTGGCTCGGCGGCCATGATGCGGAACTCTGGCTCGACGGCCATGTTGCGGAACTCTGGCTCGACGGCCATGTTGCGGAACTCTGGCTCGGCGGCCATGACGCGGAACTCTGGCACGGCGGCCATGACGCGGAACTCTGGCTCGGCGGCCATGACGCGGAACTCTGGCTCGACGGCCATGACGCGGAACTCTGCCTCGACGGCCATGACGCGGAACTCTGGCTCGGCGGCCATGACGCGGAACTCTGGCTCGGCGGCCATGACGCGGAACTCTGGCTCGGCGGCCATGTCGCAGGACGCTGGCTCATTGACCATGACGTGGGACTCTGGCTCGGCATCCGCCTCCCCTACAGTGAAAGTAGAACCAATAATCTGCAGGGCAAGGTCGATATACTGAGCCAGGCCATAAGTACTCCGACCTTCAGGCATCAGGAAGGAAACTGGCTCACTCACACCTGCCCGGAAAATGTCCTTGAGGGCTACCTCATTAAAGGCTAAAGTGCAGAAGTCCTCCACATAGTCCTCCAGGGGACGATTCCCCTGATGTAGGTGTAGGAGTTGTATTGCTGGGTTCATCTGTTGGTCAGGTATTTCTGTAACGAGCGGCTGCTGGCGCTGACAATGATTAAGACAATGACGATGAAATGAAGATTCCAAGTGCAATTTATTTACAAAAGTGAAATCCAATAAACCCTAACTATAAACATGAATGAAACATGAACTTGACTTGGCTTGAACTTGACTTGGCTTGGCTTGGCTTGGCTTGGCTTGGCTTGGCTTGGCTTGAACTTGACTTGGCTTGAACTTGACTTAACATGAACACGTTACCAAACACACACAATACCTGACAAACAACAATGGAAAACATGAGGGCTAAATACTTGGACATGGGAGAACATAAACCAATGAACAAACAGAATTCTAAACAAGATAATCAATGAACCAATGAATACAAGACACATGAACATGGAGGGAAAACAGGACATCACATGACCAGGAACACATGACATGAAACAGGAACTAAACTCTTCAAAATAAAAGACATGAAAAACATGAATCAACAGAATAAACATGACAAAATTCTATATATTCTATTCTATATTCCTATTTTCTAAGAATTCTTTCTATTCTATATCAAAGATTCAATTCTATTCTATATTCTAAGAATGTATTCTTTTTTACTTTGTTCTATATTTTATGATTCTATTCTATTTTGTGAAATTCATTAAAATGTATTCATGTATATTACATTTATAATCTCAAATACATTTGCATATAATTAATAATTACTCAGCTATAAGAGACAAAAGCTTCTTAGTACACTTTCAGAAAAAAAAGAACAATACTGTGAAAAAAGAAAAAAGTGCCCGTCACTGGGGTGGTACCTTAAGGGGACCTTTTTTGTACCTCTAATTGAGGAACAAATTTGTACCTTATAACTTTGTACCATTCAAGAGGCAATTTTGTACCCTAAGGTACAATCGTGCACTCTACGTAGAAGGTACAAAAATGGACCTTATTAAAGATACAACTTTGTATCTTTAGGGTACCACTCCAGTGACAGAGCATACATAATTGAGAACATAAGTCAATTATTTTCAGGAACACCTTGCAATTACACATTATTATTGTTATAGCCAAATATATGTGGCATTTAATATATTTTTACATAAAACACACACACACACACACACACACACACACACACGTTGGTGTGGCTATCCTTATGAGGACTCTCCATAGACATAATGATTTTTATACTGTATCCCCTACCCCTAATCCTAACCCTAAAAAAAAAAAAACATTGTTTAGTATGTTTTTTAAGCGATTTGAATTATGGGGACACTAGAAATGTCCTCATAAACCACATTTATAGCATAATACCCTTGTAATTACCAGTTTGTAACCTAAACAAATGTCCTCAGAAACCACCCAAACCCGCCCACACACACACACACACACACACACACACACACACACATGTAAAAATTAAGATTGAATAAAGTTCTAAAGTCTAAGGTAAAATAAGGCTAAAGTATAAATATTATATAGGTAAATAACATTGAAAGATACAAACACTTTTATTAGTGTAATAATTTATATGTAGTTTTAGTTATTATACATTAGATAAAGCTTTGATAAATCTAAATTATTAAAATGGACCATGACTATATGCCATAAAAATAAAAAAATAAAAATAAAAATCTAATTTCTTTTTTTTCATCATGACTAAACTACAGTATGAATGTAATCAAAAATGTTTTTGAAACATCTATCATAAAGATAAGACTTACATCTCAGAATTCTCTAAAGAGTAATGGCAATCAATATTATCTGTTAAACTGGCACACCAAAAAAATATTTATGGCATTTTATTGATATGTCATTGATCTTGAATAAGTTCTCTATAAATCCCAGTGTTACAGCATAATGTTGCTATAGAGTCCAATGGAACCAGACCATCTACAGAGCCCACAGCTAAGGTCATCTGAGACGGCCTTCTCTCTCTTCTCTGGCAGTTTTTAGCCATAGAGATGTGGTGGACTTCCTGCTGCAACACGGAGCGCCCACGATGTTGGAGGACTCATCTTGCTGCACAACGCCTGCTCTTTCGGTCATTGAGGTTATCAACCTGCTCCTGCAACATGGCGCCGATGCCAACTCCAGAGGCAACTGTAATTACACCCCACTCCACGAGGCTGCCATAAAAGGCAAGATCAACGTCTGCATTGGTAAAACTCAACACCTCTGAAACCTCCCAGCAATATAGTCTACAGTATATATTCTGTACAGTACATCTGTAATCATAATATCAGTTTTTTGGATTAGATGATCTCAAGAAGAGTGCATGAAACTTGTTTTTCATTTACACTACCAGTCAAAAGTTTGGACACACTTGACTGTAATTTTGACCAAAAGTGGCTACTCTGAAGCTGAGCTAAAAGCAATTTTTGGTCACTATGCAGCTTCCCTACTTCCATTTGTGGTATTTCATATTTTTGTGCAAAACAGTAACAATAAAGGATGAATAAGAGTGTCCAAACTTTTAACTGGTAAAGTATATCTAAAGACTAATGCAGCTGGCATCATGTTTGTTGTTGGTAGTTCTACTGCAGCATGGTGCTGAGCCAATGATCCGTAACACTAATGGAAGGACTGCGATTGACCTTGCTGAATCCTCCACAAAGGCTGTACTCACTGGTGAGAAGTTCAAAATATTGTTAAAATCTTAAATGCATGGTTGTTTCACCAAACATTATTACATACTCGGGTCTTTAGCAACCCGGCACGTATATCTATCAAATGGATTTACAAAATGCCCATATAGTGTAACAATTCCAAAGCATTTTCAAGACAATTAGATAATAATATTATATAATATATTCTGTTATATTTTGATCTTTTATTTTTCATATATCAAAGAAATTATGCAACATTATGTTAGAACAAGATACATTACTTCCACGCTGAAATTTTATGAGACGCAACTGCCAAAGACATATTGAGCTGCACATAAGCAACTACATTTTCTCAGGCACTTGTTGAGTATAAATAGACAACTTCCACAATTTCAGTAGTACACCCAAATGACAATAGTCATATCATACTGTTCATGTGTTACACTTGCTATAGTTTACTTCCACGTTGCTGCTTTGTCAAAGAGCAAAGTCAAATGTAAATCAAGTCAAACGCTGAAACAACAGCGCCACCTTGAGTAACAAATAGCATGTATAATAAGTGTGTGTATAAACAATAAAAATAGATATCCTGTGATAATAAACTTATATAGAGATGAAATTATCATACAAATATGATTTATGGAAGATTAAATATAAATTGCGACACTATTAATATCTCGGGTCATTAACGACCCTATACACTTTTGGTAATTAAGCTAATAGAAAAATAATTGTATACAATTTTAACATTTTTTATTGTTACACTATTTCATAAGAGAAAGGTTAAGGAATACTGAAGAGGTGGGAACATAACTCAAAAAAATGTATACGGTAAAGGGGGTGGAATGAGGTCTGTGTCACTGAAGAAAATTTCAGGTTACTGCTTTTTACAGTGTATTGTTCATGTTTAGTATTTTTTTAGTATATAGGAAGGGCCAATTATTGTGTGGAGGGTGGGGGGTTGCTTCTTAAAAAGTAATAAAATAATTATTTAGTTGAATCCGAACCAGAATCGTTACAAGTGAAGTGTGCAATTTGTGCTCCACTGCTGCCATGAAACGGAATTGCAAAATAACTGTTTTTCAAACAGGTTATAGTCCTGCCCAAAATTCGTGCCATTTTCCGATGCATCACGATCTTCATTAGAATGGTCTTGATATTGATTCTTATATCCCAAGATCAATATTTTACTCTATGTTGCGACCCTCTATAATGCAAGTAAACCACTTGCATGTGCGACCATATTTATTTTATTATGCGACTAAAAATGTTTGTGATTAGCCACTGGTTGGTAGATGTTCATATTTCACTCACCAGTGACTGTGTAGTACAGTACAGTAGCGAAGAAGTTATTAGCACTGCGATCCTTTCACTTTTTGTTAAGAATAAAAGTTTGATTCAACTTGTTTGTGTGTCCACAGATGAGATCCACTTAATCCATTTGTAACTGAATAATGTCTCTTTTAATAACCTTTCTGTTCTTTACAGTCAGTTGTTGATTAAAAACAATGACAAAAAAAGAAACATTTAATTCTTATCACTCATGAGTGTGCTAAAGAAACCATGCATCCTCTCTCATTATGCGCTCACTGGCTGATGCCAGTAGTCTTAAAGAGACTGTACCAATTTATTTTGTTCTACATATCAATCTAAATACTTGTAAATATTAAAAACTTTGCAAGTACATATAAAACATGTAACAAAAATATATGCAAAATAATAAATGCAATTTCAAAATATTTATTGATGGAATAGACTGAATTCGAGCATTGCTCAAAAGATAAAATGTGACGAGTATGATGAAAAACGAATGAATTGTACCTAGAAGGGTTACCTAGAAGGTTAGAAGCTCTCTTTATAATTAAGAGCATTAGCTGAGAGAAAAATTGTTTCTTATTTAAGCAAAATGGACATTGTAACAGAAATATATCTAGATGAATCGATATCGAATAGAATCAGAATCTAATCAAAAGCTTGTGAATCCAAATTTAATCGAATTGGGAAATCTGTATCAATACCTAGAACTAATTTTAACTTTGGAAAAATTACACACTGCACCTTTACGATTCCATTACCTAGATTTGACTTGCCAAGAATGTTGGTATTTTTGTTCTGTCTAGTATTGTAATTGCCCATTTACTCAATGTTAGCATCTCCTGCTCTCTTTGCTTTACATTTGTGTTCCACTAAGGTTTCCAAATATACATTGTTCTTTTTTTTGGGAGGGGGGTTGGGGGGGGGTGCTTAGGAAGGCTGACTGGATTCACTCAGCACACCCTGGATTCAAACTTGCGACTCCAGATGTGGTAGTCAGTGTCATTACTTGTTGAGCTACCCAGGCCCCCTACATTGTTCTTTCTTATATCCAGGTGAATACAGAAAGGACAAACTGCTCGAGAGTGCAAGGTAATGATCATTTCAGTCAATATAGCTCACCAGACCCTAGAAAGAAAGAGAGGAATGTTGCTAAGTTGAATTGCTGTCATGACTTGCATTGTTCCTTTAATTAACTTTGCACTCAATGTTTTTATACAGAAGTGAAAATGAAGAAAAACTGATGACGCTTCTCACACCGTTAAAGGTTAACTGTCATGCTAGTGATGGCAGGAAGGTGATTTACCCAATTATGTTTCTGCTCATGTTACAAGGCCTGCTTTTTATCAGTGTGACTGTTAATGCATAAGTACACACAAATATACAAATTCTTAAAATAGGCATTATGACAATTTTATGGAGCCACTAAAATGAAACACATAATTTAGCAATTGCCAGTGTGGTGGAAACCACTGTATTTTACGTGTAATATTGTAGGTCCAAGAACTGCATGCGTCTTAATTTGAATAAATACTTTGCATATTCTTTTGTTTTTGATTGGATTGTTTGTTGGTTGCAGTCCACCCCTCTGCAGGATGTAATCGCGTGAAGACAGTAAGCTGTTGTTGCAACATGGAGCTGACGTGCACGCTAAAGACAAAGGGTGTTTCTATTGTGACTTTAAGTTCTATAAAAGTTAAGCTCTATGAATAGCATCTGTAACATGCTGATCATAAGCACTGAAAATAATTTTGATTTATCCCTCAGTTTGAAAAAATGAAGAACATTTTTACATTAATGCACTTATAATGTACTGTAAGTTAAGTATATTGGACAAGATATTCTAGAGGAAATCTGCTGCTCGTTTTTTTGTTGAAGTGCTTATAGTACAGTTTTTCTCAATTGCTTTGGCTCATTTTTTGAAACAGTCTTAACATTCTCTAAACTAAAGTGCAGTTGTCACAGCTGTTTTATGGGACATCACAACTCTATTGCATGTCTGCAAAATGTAGTAACTCACCCAAAACATTTAATTCATGCTTCAAAACCTAGTTATTGTGTCAGTAAATTGGCCAATGCCACTAAAATGAAAAGTTTTTTTTGTCATCGTGTGAGCCGTACTGGTCAAAATGTTTTTTCACCATGGCAGTCAACCCTGGAAATGTTTGTTAAATACAAATTTCATTTTTGTTCTACTTTTTTGTTGACACTGACTGCTTACTGTACTATATAAGAATGTCAGTTTTGTCTAGCTGAATGCTATTGTGTATCTGTAACACAGTTCAATGGAAAGCAGGAGGCGAGATCTGGCTTGATAATATAAATAATATTTTAATGAGAAACTTAAACCAAAAGACACACACACAGGTGTTGGACAGCTGTCCATAACTCTCTCTCTGTCGCACTGCCGTCTCCGGTCGGCCTTATCCCTCTTGGGCTTAATCAGCCTAATTCGGGGCCGGGTGTGCGGAATCACAACCCGGCCCCACCCTCCGCCCTGCCACAGTATCACACTGAGCTTTTTAGATACCGATTTCAACAGTAGGTAAAAGTTTACTGTGAAAAGTAAATACTGTACAATACTGTAGTACACAGAAAAAGGATATGCATATTTGTATGTACATTGGTGGCCAAAAGTTTGGAATAATGTACAGACTTTGCTGTTTCGGAAGGATATTGGTACTTTAATTCACCAAAGTGGTGTTCAACTGATCGCAAAGTATAGTTTGGACATCAGCACCACCACTATTTGAAAAAAGTCATTTTTTATCAAATCTAGACAGGCCCCATTTCCAGCAGTCATCACTCCAACACCTTATCCTTGAGTAATCGTGCTCAATTGATAATTTGGTACTAGAAAATCACTTGCCATTATATCAAACACAGCTGAAAGCTATTTGGTTCGTTAAATGAAACTTAACATTGTCTTTGTGTTTGTTTTTGAGTTGTCACAGTATGCAATAGTCTGGCATGTCTTAAGGTCAATATTAGGTCAAAAATTGCAACAACAAAAAAAGAAACTGCTTTCTCTAGAAACTCATCAGACAATCATTGTTTTGAGGAATGAAGGCTATACAGTGCTTGAAATTGCCAAAAAAAAAAAAAATGAAGATTTCATACAAAGGTGGACACTACAGTCTTCAAAGACAAAGGACAACTGGCTTTAACAAGGACAGAAGGAGATGTGGAAGGCCAGATGTACAACTAAACAAGAGGATAAGTACATCAGAGTCTCTAGTTTGAGAAATAGACACCTCACATGTCCTCATCTGACAGCTTCATTGAATTCTACCCGCTCAACACCAGTTTCATGTACAACAGTAAAGAGAAGACTCAGGGGTGCAGGCCTTATGGGAAGAATTGCAAAGAAAAAGCCACTTTTGAAACAGAAAAACAAAAAGAAAAGGTTAGAGTGGGCAAAGAAACACAGACAATGGACAACAGATAATTGGAAAAGAGTGTTATGGATCTTAACCTTATTGAGCTTTTGTGGGATCAGCTAGACTGTAAGAGGTGTGAGAAGTGCCCGACAAGACAGCCACATCTATGGCAAGTGCTACAGGAAGTGTGGGGTGAAATGTCACTTGAGTATCTGGACAAACTGACAGCTAGAATGCCAAGGATCTGCAAAGCTGTCATTGCTGCACGTGGAGGATTTTTTGATAAGAACTCTTTGAAGTAGTTTAGGAAGGTTTTTTTAGAAGAGTTTTTTCAAATTGAAATAGCAATTCTTCATATTATTAATGTCCTGACTATACATTATGGTCAGTTGAATTTCACTTTGGTGAATAAAAGTACCAATTTCTTTCCATAAGAGCAAAATCTGTACATTATTCCAAATTTTTGGCTGTCAGTGTATACAGAAAATTTATTTTTGTAGCAATGTGTTACATGTAAACAGAAAATTCACATTTGCATGTCCATTTTTACACATTTCTTACATGTAAAGTCATACACAGGGAACAGAAAATTGCCACAAAAATGACATCCATGCAAAAAAAAAATAAATAAAAATAAAAAAAAACCTGCAACAATGAAAAAAACATTCCATGTCATAGATATTTATAGAATATACATGTATGTCTGACAGATTTTGATAATTGAATGGATCATTTTGCATGTGATGGCTCACACGATGAAAGAATGTTTAGAAGCTGTGAAGAGTATGACAGTTTCACTGAGAATCAACTCACCAGTTTTGATCAGCAAGCCATGTGCATTTAGTTATTGTGCAAATTGTAGACAATTGTACTTACGCTTTTGCACACGTGCCAAAACACATGCAATTTGCTTAACCCTTGAGTAGTCTTAACATTCTGTATACTTCCCTTGTCCTAAGAGTCAAAAATGACCCACCTTCACCAAACCCCTAAAATAAAGCACCTTAATTGAATTTTAAACCCCAAATCTATTTTGCATGAAGAAACAACCTGTCATTCATCACAAACTTTGTGAATATGTGGGTTTTACCTCTTCACAGTGCAGAAAGACTCCATTTAATCAGTGGACACCACTCGTTTTTATTACAACACACCTGTCATAATTGTTTTCTTTACTAAAGTAGAGGTTTATTATATTATTATTATTATTATTATTAGTATTATTATTATTATTATTGCTAAGGGTACTGCATAGGTGTAAACATTAATTGTTTAGCAAGAGATAGCACTTGTATAGCCTAAGAAAGTAGCATAAATGTGCAGAAAGTAGTTTTGAATGCATTTTATTGAAGGGAAACAATAAGAGTCTTGAACTTTTTTGGCAACATAGTGATATATTCTTGTATACTGTACAATGAGGAATTCAACTACAAAATACTAGTCTTCTCCCATTTTTCAAACCATTGCCCCCACCCACAAGGTGTATTAACAACAACAATAAATAAGAATAAAATAAGATAATAGATACAAAACAAAAACGTGAAGAACATAAATCATTCAGCTCTAATTAGCACATGTAGGACAGTATGCAAGTGTGTGTGCATGGACTTTGCAGATGTATTTCTCACATGTGCAGCACATAGTATTTGTTTTACAGTCTTTCTTTGAGGGGCAGAATTGGCATCTCCTCCTCTTGCCTGCCCCAGCTGCAGCCTCAGGTGGATCAGGACAAGATTCAGCCCCCTGAACAGCTTTCACAAGCGCTGCAGAGGCTGCTGTGCAGGGGAGGCGCTCCCTTCTTTGAATGTGTGAGGTTACAAGTGCCTTTCCCAGCTGCTCCAGAAACACCCTCCTCTTGTTCCACTTATCAGGCATCCAGGTAGGGTTGATCTTGTTCCATATCACAAAGGCATTGTATGAGGACACATCAATGATGTTATGGAAGATGGGCCAGCAGGCAGTCATCCTCCTGCAGCTGTAAGTTCCAATCACCTTGTCCAGGTTGTCCACGCCTCCTTTGTTGTGGTTGTAGTCCAGGATGATGGCTGGCTTTCTGTCCTCACGATCACTGATCTCAGCCGTTTTGTGCAGTGTGCTCAGGAGGACCACATTCTTGTTCCTCTTTGGAAGGTAAGAAACTAGAGTGGTGGTGGGGGTGAAGGCAAACTTTGATGAGAAGGCCTCCCCCTTGTTGCGAGGAGTGCAGAGGGGAGCTCAGGCTTGTTCTTTCTAACTGTGCCAACCATGGTGATCTTCCCCTTCAGGAGCTGCTGGAGTTCATAAGAGGTGAAGAAATTGTCACACGTGACATTGTGCCCCCTCAGTCCATCTGCCACATCAAGCACAACCCGCATCCCCTGGTTCTTCTCCGGGCCTCCACTGGTCGGCTTCCCTGTGTAGACTTGCATCTTCTAAGTGTAGCTGGATTGTGCATCACAGGCCACCCATATCTTGATGCCATACTTTGCTGGCTTGCTGGGCATATACTGCCGGAAAGGACAGTGACCTTTTGACAAAAGAGATTACTATCAGTAATTAGTAACAGTGTCACAAAAAACAATCACATAAATCAATGATATTACAGCAATACATAATACAATTAACAGTGAAAATTACTTACATTACAGATATGAAAATAAAATGTACCTCTGAATGGAACCAGTTGCTCATCCACTGTTATTTCAGGCCCAGGGTTGTAGAGGTATGGCAGACGCTTCACCCACTTCTCCCAGACCTCTCTTATGGCTGCCAGTTTGTCTCTCACACGTCTTACAGGTCTTGACTCACGGTTATCAAATCGTAGCATTCTTGAGAAGGTGTGAAAGACTTTCAGTGGCATCGTGGCACGGAAAATCGCCCTTCCACTCTCTGCATCCCAGAGACTACATGTAGCCTCGCCTCGGAACATATACACACCCGCTATGATTAGCAGCCCTATGTAGGCACGCAGGTCAATCTTATCCATCCTTTTCCAGTTGTCTCCATATTTATGGAAACCCTCCAAATTTGACATCTCTAGGATTATTTTTTAGATGGCTGGTGTGATGAACATGTAGAATGTTGAGGCGATGTCTTGGGCATGGGCAACTGCATGTCTGGGGTCATGCCCTGGGGTCATCCTTATGACATTTTGTGCTGCCATCCTGCCCTGGTTGTCATATGGTAACAAGGACCATGTTATTTTGCTGTTCTTTGACAAAAATGTCTCTTTTTCAGCTTGGGGGATTTCTTCTTCATCTGAAGATGATGCATTGTGCTCTGGGTTGTATTCTTCCCCATCTTCTTCTTCAGATACCTCCTTCTCTTCTAAATCATTGTTCTCTTGTTCCTCCTGGACATCTGAAAAAATCAGATCTACGACCTGTTGGGCACTGAAATGTGCACTCATGGCTTCAGCAAAGAGAGAACTGGGGGTACTGTCATTTGCAGCACATTTATAGCCTCTGACTACATTCCCCATTAGTAAACAATGCTTTCAAGAAATTTTTATTTTGTCTGAAATTTAGTTAATTTTGTCTGAAATTGTTTTTATTTTGTCTGTGAACTTGAGTCACGTGTGGGGTCATGGAGGGGAGATGCTGCACATGCACAAGAAAGTTTTAGTTTTGTCTGAGTTCAATCAGTAGCACACATAATCTCAATTTCTCATTGTGTGTGTGTGTGTGTGTGTGTGTGTGTGTGTGTGTGTGTGTGTGTGTGTGTCTTTGTGGTTTTTGTGGTGTGTAAATGATTTTATAACTGCTGGGTCAAAAATGACCCTAAGACAATCTTTGTACCCTGGTGGTGTACAGCTTTCATGGAAATATGAACAAAGGCAATGTTTCACTTTTTCTAATGTTGGGGTCACTCAGGAAAAGTCATCAAATTTCAAGTTGAAAAAAAATCATTTCGCTGGTTTTCTCTGCTGGTAAACATAGTGGCACACGTAGTGGTCATTTTTTATCCTTAAGACAACACAAGGGTCAAATCTGGTGTGAACAAGAAACTAATTGTTTAGAGATTTGAATTTAATGTTTTGAAAAAAATAATTCTCATTTGAGAACTGAGCCAAAGCGATTGATAAAAACTGTAATTTGTCTGTAAAAAAACATGTCTTTGGAGCTTTAAAGTGGAACAGTAAATGGTGGGACTACTTTTTCAGGCAAATTAACTTCTGGTTTTGCATAACATCCCGTATGCCTAACCAGATGTAATGTGATGCAACAAGCAATGAAAGCTAGCTCTTAATCTGTTAATTTAATGTGTTAAATGTGTTAATCTGAATTTTTTGTCTTTCACGTGTCTGGTTAGACATGGTGTTATCAACATAATTCCTGTGTTTGTTTGTTTTTTGTCTATGGATGTCAGTCCCTTTAGGGGCCTGTACTATGAAGCTAGTTGAACAATCTCAGGGTTCTAGGATTGGTTTTGAGTTGACAAAACCAAATAAATCCAATCAGGCTTAATTGGTACCACGATGTTGCTTATCAACTCTCTCTGTCAACTCAGGCTTTGATCTAGAGTTTTTAGGTATAGTTCACCCAAAAATGAAAATTCTCAAATTATTTACTCACCCTCACGATATCCCAGGTGTGTATGAATTGCTTTCTTCACCAGAACACATTTGAAGACAATAGCCAACTAAACTGGCTTTGTGGCAGGGCCGTAGCAAGGAATTCTGGGCCCCCTAACTATATTGCTCTGGGCCCCTTACCTGTTACAGTTTTTCTGTTCGCTTTGGCTCAATTCTCTAATGAAATTCTTTTTTTCAAAACATTAAGTTCAAATCTAGGAACAGTTAGTTTCTTATTCACACCAGATTTTAATTTCTTATTCATTTAAGCAAATTTCACGTGTTTTGGCACATGTGTGCAAAAGAGTAAGTACAATTGTCTACAATTTGCACAATAACTAAATGCACATGGCTTGCTGAGTTGATTCTCAGTGAAATTGTCATACTCTTCACAACTTCTAAACATTCTTTTATCGTGTGAGCATCACATGCAAAATGATCCATTCAATTATCAAAATCTGTCAGACATACATGTATATTCTATAAATATCTATGACATGGAATGTTTTTCATTGTTGCAGGTTTTTTTATTTTTTATTATTTATTTATTTTTGCATGGATGTCATTTTGTGGCAATTTTCTGTTCACTATATATGACTTTACATGTAAGAAATGTGTAAAAATGGACATGCAAATGTGAATTTTCTGTTTACATGTAACGCATTGCTACAAAAATAAATGTACTGTATACATACAAATGTGCAGATCCTTTTTCTGTGTACTACAGTATTGTACAGAATTGACTTTTCCCAGTAAACTTTTACCTACTGTTGAAATCGCTATTTAAAAAGCTCAGTGTAATACACAATAGCATTCAGCTAGACAAAACTGACATTCTTGTATAGTACATTAAGCAGTCGGTGTCAACAAAAAAGTAGAAAAAACTGAAATTTGTATATGACAAACATTTCCAGTGTTGACTGCCATGGTGAAAAAATATCTAAACATTTTTGACCAGTACGGCTCACACGATGACAAAAAACTTTTCATTTTGGTGGCACTGGCCAATTTATTGACACAATAACTAGGTTTTGAAGCATGAATTAAATGTTTTGGGTGAGTTACTACATTTTGCAGACATACAATAGAGTTGTGATGTCCCATAAAACAGCTGTGACGAATTTGTTGTGGGCCCTCCTGGACCTTTGGGCCCCAGAATCATTACCACCTTTTAGCCCACTAGCTATTTTTTCAGCTCTGTAGGTCCATACAATGCAAGTGAATGGGTGCCATATTTTTGAAGCTACAAAAAGCACATATAGCCACCATAAACGTAATCCATACTTTATGTCTCCAGACATTAACTCCAGAGCTTCTTTTTAAGTGGACTCGGGTGGGGTTAACTGGTGTGCTCCTCAACAAACCAAAAGCCCTAGAGTAACAACAGCCAAAGCATGTGACTGTGACAGACAGACAGACAGACAGATAGACAGATAGATAGATAGATAGATAGATAGAAAATGCACACCTTTTCAAAAGTATAACCACAAGACATGATTTCGGTGTGATAAAATCAGGGATTTAATGGCATTACAGCCAAATTACCAAATTACAGCAAGGGCACACTGGCATTTTGTTGTCATGATAACAAAGTTGTACTATTGGATGTACCTTTACACAGATAGGATTAGTAAGCGATTTTATCACGCTAAAATCATGTTACAATTTTTCTCAATCTCTTTGTCACAATCATCAAATGACTATTAAACTTCATAAAACTATATGACTAACTATGTGAACATTAGGTCATTTGTTCACATGACTATAGTCATTTATAATTGCTTTGGCACAAAATGCATTGAGTAAACCTTGCAGATCAAAATAGTTTGCATTAATTTGCTATTGAATGATATTACTCTCAAATGCAATTATAAACGTTCATTGTGTAAATCTCTACATGCTAAATAGAACATCCAACAATCACAATAACCTGTCACACATATATTAGATACATACAGTTTTTCTCGATCGATATTACGCATATCACCAATCTCAGGTCACTGCTTTCAAAATAATGAACACAGCCATCTGAAAACTTTGTAATTGTCCTAAACTGATTGTGCATGTTTCTTGATTTTCCTCATTTTCTCGAAACACTACATAAAAATGTATCTGATCCAAAACTCATGCTTTTAAAACAGTTAACACAGACAACTATATTAAAGTCATATTCTCAAATGCACATCAGGTTGCCAAATCCCTTCATATTAATATCGGCTGAGTTAGTAATGCACACAGCAAAGAAAATGCAATTTACTAAACTTTTCACACAATTATCATGACTCTGCTATCTATAAAAGGGGTAAAATATGTAAATTCAGAGCAAACAAACAATGAGGAAGAAGAGGTAGAGTAGGTGAAGAAAGAGAAATTCAGAGGAAGAAGTGATGAGTAAAGGGCAAAGTTTTCTCAACTCTTTCAGGTGTGTGCATGGAAAGACCAAATGGAGATGGTGTAATGATGGTGAACAGAAAGAGGACATCAGGGTGGAAGATTAGAGTAAAGAAGGCTCAAATGATCTGTGAGTCCCTCTTATTGATCATGTTATGAATGATGGTCTCTCTAAGACACACAGAGTGTTTGGCCTAATGTGAGCAGATCTACAGTGACTTCAACCTCAACAAAAAAGAAGAAGAGGGAGGAATGGCATTGGAAGAGGAAGAGCAGGGACAACTAGAAATTTAGAGATATTTTATGAGAACACATGGAAAAAGGTCTTTACTGAGGATTTTTATGATAAATGTGTTATTTCAATCATAGAGTTGTACGTCTATAGCTGAACATGTTATGAATTCAATAGAGAACATATCTATAGTTTTGATGTTAGTATTTAGTTTTAATAAATGCATTTTCAGAAAAGAATATGTTGCTTCATTATGCAGTGAAATTGAATTGTTTTGCAAAACTGAGTGTCTGTTTCATCCGCTGTGTGAATTGTTTTGAAAGCACTGATTATAGTTTGGAGAAATTTATAAAATCGACTGAGAATAACTGTAACAGTTATGTGGTATTGTTGTAATAGTTGTCAGATGGATAGACTAAGGCTAGATGAGGAACAATTCAATTTCCTCACAATTTAGAGCAACCAAATGCAAATGCTGTCCAATTTAGCTGACAGGTGAAACTCATAATCTATCAGTTCTCAAACACATTTATACTGCAAGGGTAAGACTGAATTTCACAGCTGTGGAATATGGAGCAAGCAGGAGAAACACAGGGCCAAGAGCCTGCTCGTGCAAGAGGAAGGGGCATTAGAGTGCGGGGTGGTATGGTGAGGGGGAGAGGAAGAGAGAGAGGGGACACAGAGGATGAAAAAGAGCCAGAGAAAGGCAAAGGCACAGAGAAATCTCAAATGAGATACGGGCAACAATTATAGACCATGTCATCAACCGTGGCTTAAGTATGACAGAGCCTGGTCGGAGAGTGCAGCCTAATCTGGGCTGGTCCACGGTGTTGTCAATAGTCCAGACATTCAGGAGATGTACATACAGGTGTATAATCAAATATTGTACTGCAATATTCCTTCACACTGGTATTCCAGTAAACTTGGCCTTTACTGTGCTGTATTTCTGTCTAGGATTGAGCATATGCCCCTTGGTGGTGGCAGAAGATCAGTTTTCACTGCTCAACAAGAACTTTAACTTTGTAATACGGTTGTAGCAAACAATGCTATTAGACATAAAATATTCAAAGTGCAGTCATACAAGATGACGCCATCTTTCAAAATGTCAACACCGTCAGCCTCTCCGCAACTGGGAGTGCTGAAGAGAAATCAGACTGCAATGAAGCAACTCTACAAGGTAACTTTTGAGAGGAATGGTGAGAGAGTGAAGGAGCTGAGGTACCAGTATGTACAGGTAAGAATTCATCATTGTATATTACACAGTGCTGTATATGCAGAATGTTACACAATGTGGGATATGTGAAACTGTATGATTTACAATATCTACTTTAAATTATTTGCTAAATTGCTTTACTATCTTTTATAGAGAGTGATGGAGCTGGAGGCTGATTAATCCCCACACATTTTTGTGTATGTTGATGAGGCAGGATTCAACTTGACCAAAGTCAGGAGATGTGGCCGTAATATTATTGGTCACTGAGCCACTGTTGATGTGCCAGGCCAGCATAGAGAGCACACAAACATTCAATGTGTGCTACCATATGTGGGAATGGTGTACTCCGCCACATTCCCATCATTGGGCCCTATAACACACAGTGTCTCAATTTCCAGCAAAATCTTTACAGGGATCGCATTCCTGAGAATTAGAGGGGGTTGGTAAGAAGTGACTTGCCAACGTATGTTATAGTTTGGGACAACGTAAGTTTCCATCGTTCAAATACAGTTAGGAATGGTTTGTTGCCCACCCACGTTTTTTGATGGAGTTTCTCCCACCATACTCCCCATTCATAAATCCCACTGAGGATTTCTTTTCTGCATGGAAATGGAAGGTCTATGATCACCATCCTTACGACCAGTTGTCCTTACTGGCTGCAATGGATGCTGGTTGTGAGGATATCACAGCAGATTGTTGTAGGGTGTGGCTGCGTCATGCCAAAAGATTTTTCCCTCGTTGCATTGCAAGGGAGGATATCCGTTGTGGTGTAGATAATGTTGTGGTCAGACAGAGAGGAGAGATTGGAAGACCCATGAGGTTGATGAACTAGCAGCATATTTTCTTTTTTCTTGCACGTATTGTAGTTCCTGAATTTTGCTGGTGTGTGTGTGTGTGTGTGTGTGTTTATTATTTTTTCTGTACAAACTTTCTTTAAGCATTTTCGGTTGGCTGTAAAGTGTGTACATACAATGATGAGAAATGTTTGAATAAATGTTTTGTTGAAAGTATAGTGTGTGCCATGACTTTTTGACATCAGTACTATTCAGCTTGCTACATATACAATGTTAGCAATTGGACAATATCACACAGTGGGTAACTATCACACTTTCAGAGTACACTGTAATTTGACAAGATGTCTTTGCATTTTGACAGTCTTGGTCTAAGCAATGATAAAGGAACCTTTTGTTTTGAAGACAATGATTTATTCATTGATGGATTTATTTACATTTGAAACCTGAGTTAATTCTTGAAAAATCACCTTTTGCAGGTAACAGTGTGATGTGCTGAATGACCACGTGATGTGAGGATTGTACTTAGAGTTTTGTAAGTTTGTTTCAGTAAATGTGCCAAATCGATTGAGAGAAACTGTAACATGTATAATGTTGACGTCTGATGACTATGCTTTTGAAATGGTGTGTAGCCTATTTTAGCGTTTATGGATTGGCCCCATTTACTTCCATTGTAAATGCCTTACTGTAACCACGATTTTTGTTTTTTCAAAGAAAACCTAAAAAAAAAAAAAAAGTTATCAACATTATGCAGGGATGTGTTTCTTCTGGATTAATCCGGAATTCTGTTTTTTCCCGACCTAAAAATGTGACCAGCATGTGTAACTCTGTAAAAAAAAAATTAAATAAGCATTTTTCACCCAAAAGAAAAGTGTAATTCAACCTTCCCTCAGAACAACTTCACTCACAAACTTCACTGCTGCTGCTACTGCATCACGCACACAGTTTGTTGAACGCTCGAGACTGAGGCACCTGATCCTCACCGTCAGGACTTCATTCAAGCAAGACAGGTTTATTTTAGAAATAAAATGTTTGGATATAAAGAGTTTTGAACCGTTGCCACAGTTGCTGACAGGTTAAAAATCACTAGCTGCATTTCAAGTGTTACTGGTGTGATTAGGGATGCCACTTTTGAAGTTTTAAAATAAGGGACACTTAAATGGGGGGGGGGATCACGGCCCCTAACCACATCCTCCAGTTTTAGCAATAAATGCGTTAGCAAGTTAATATGCGTTATTAATAATAATTGTATTTCCTTTCTTATATGCTAAAATTAGAACTTTCTGACCCATGACTTATATAAAAAAAATACATTTATATGTTAAATATATTTTAATTTTTTCGATTATCTTTTATGTATACATTTTGGATGGTGTTTTTTATCATTTATATATATTTTTTATTTGTTTATTTTTTTTCCTTCAACTGTACTTGTCTTTATGATTGTATTCATACATTATTTGATCTTATAGAACATTTATATAGAAAAAAACTCCACAGTTTTACCATCATTTGTGGACTTTTCAGACGGTCCATTATCAAACCCTCCACAGTATTAGCACGTTTTAGCACGATTTGTGGACTTTTCAGATGGTCCCTTACTCACTAGGCAAATTTTTTTTTCATTGCCATTTTCACATTAATGTGGAAAACAAAGCATGACAATTGTAAAAGCATCACAGGAACAGCACATGCTGAGGAAAATCTCTTTAAAATCTGCAAATGTTTACCTCTAAGACACTGGTATACGATGTGATATCCGCAGCATTATAGATTGAATTCAAATTAAAATCGCGATGTAGCCTTGAATGCCATATCCGCGTTTAACGAGCTAGTGGCGCCATCTAGCGACTATGTTCGGGAAAACATTGAGATGACAGCATCAGATGACCCAATGTTTATCATATTTCAGTCCAAATCGCGAAGCTTGTCAAAATGATCCCTTCCCAAATGTTGGCTATATATTTATAACTTCTCCGCTCTGTTTGGGTGGTTTTATGCTGATCATTGTTAATACTTTACATAAGGTTTTATTTGTTAATCTATCAGCACACAATGTATACTGTCATGCCACTCAGTCCTACCAACTAGCACAGAACGTATTAGAAGAGAGTTTTATAAATCCGGAATTGAATGACCTAGAATTTTTTTCTTGGATTGTCTTTGATAGCATTGTGCCTCCACATCGCCTTATCCCAAGAGGAAACAGATCTGTATTACTGCTCAGGAAGGGAGCCAACGTCAAAGAGAAGAATAAGGAGTCAGTCACCCTGTTGGCACCCTGTGGTAATGGTTTCGTAAGACATTCAGTAATTGCTTTTGGATGTGTCTCTTTCACACAGCCTCCTCACACCTCTGCATCTTGCTGCTGAGAAGTCCCACAATGACATCATCGAGGTGCTGGTGAAGCATGAGGCGAAAGTTAGTGATATCTTCACAGCTGCTGTAAAACACAATTATAGACGTCACAGATGTGGTATTACACTCTTTTCAGCATTTTCATCATGTATTCTATGTCATCAGTAGAGGTTGCACTACAAATAATCATTAACATTCACTTTGAGGAGCCGAGTTGTACATTTTAGGCCATGTTCTATTTTTACCAGCTGTCAAAACACTGTGTTGCGGGTTTTAGGCTTTTTATTTTTAAAGGAATAGTTGACACAAAAATGAAAATTCTCTCATCATTTACTCCCCTTTGTGCCATCCCAGATGTGTATGACTTTTTTTCTCCTGCTGAACACTAACAAAGATTTCAGAAGTTTATTTCAGCTCTGTAGGTCCATAAGTGAGTCCGTAAGTGAATGGTGACCAGAACTTTGAAGCTCCAAAAAGCACATAAAGGCAGGATAAAAGTAATCCATACAACTCCATGGGTTAAATCCATGTCTTCTGAAGCGGTATGATCTCATGTATTAATTTTATGCTTCCTTTATGTACTTTTTTGAGCTTCAAAGTTCTGGCATCCATTCACTTGCATTGTATAGACCTACAGAGCTGAGATATTCTATTTAAAATCTTGATTTGTGTTCAGCAAAAGAAAGAAAGTAATACACATCTGGGATGGCATGAGGGTGAGTAAATGATTAGGGAATTTTAATTTATGGATAAATGATTCCTTTAAGACAACAGATACTGCAATCTTGTGATCTGTGTACCCAATTTTAAAGCTGAAGTGTGTAAATTCTACACCCATAGCATTACCAAACGAAATAATCGCTGTTGTAAAACAGATTCAATTTCAAACACCTTTCTTCTTGCAAGATATGCTCTGTTTGAAAATCCCTCCAATGACAAAACACAGACTCAGTTTATCTGAATCCTTTTTAGTGTCATGACCCACTGAGAAAAGTGCTTTGTTCTCATGTGCATGTGAATGTGATAGATAACTTGGTTCAGACAGCGTTGCATCACACGGCTCACTGTGGCCATCTGCTGACCTTTCGTCTGCTCTTCAGTGCTGGATGTGACCCGCTCATCACCTCCCTGTTGGGCTTCTCACCCTCTCAGCTCACCAAAGAAAGCATTCAGGAGATGCTGCAGGGTGAGGGTGAAAAACTTAAAAATAACAGTGACAAGTTACAGCATACAAAATATATACTTTCCCTTATACAAAGTAGGGTCAAGACATTTTAAAGCAAGACATTTATTATTTTTTAAACAAAAATACGGTATGACATAAAATTAATAATAAATATTTAAGATTCTGCACTTTCTAGGTCACTAATTAAATAAGCATATTTGTGACATTGACCATGTTAACTGTTTAGTACAAAAGGTCAGATTAACCTGCTTCAATTAAAGCACACTAGATATTCTATTGAACATACTCAAATCATGCTGGATAACATGGATCATCAGCAGTTTTAGTTATTACACAGATTTTTGTTTTAGTCAAAATTTTAATCTTTTGATGAAAATGTTCTTTAAGTTGAGTCAATATTTCATCTTGTGATATTCATTCATTTTAGTAATTTTTACTCTGACTAAAATAACTTTATATGCTGATATCTAAAGGAATATTCAGGGTTCAATACAAGTTAAGCTGGATCGACAGCATGTGTGGCATTATACTGATTACCACAAAAAAATAATGTTGACTTGCCCATCCTTTTCTTTGAAAAAAGCACAAATCTGGGTTACAGTGAGGCACTTGCAATGGAAGTGAATGGGGGCCAATTTTTAAACGCTAAAATACTCACTTAATCAAAAGTATAGCCACAAGACATAAACAATATGTGTGTAAACATGATTTTAGTATGATAAAAATCACACTAAACTTTACACAAATTCTGTGTAAAGTTTTAGCCAACTTCGTTGCCATGACGATGTAATCAACAAACCCTAAAACCCTAAAATGACTGAAAAATGACAATTTAAACAACTTTACAGCTCAAATAATACATGAGTTTTAACAGAAGATGTAATGTATGTAATGAAGATTAATGTAAATGCTTCTATAAAATTATAAGCTTCACATTTCTGCCTTAAAACCCTCCAAAAAGTGGTCCCATTCACTTCCATAGTAAGTGCCTCACTGTAACTCGACTTCTGAATTTTTAAAATAAGAGGAGGGACGAGTCAAAATAAATTTTTGTGGTAATCAACATCATGCCACAAATGCTATCGATTGAGCTTAACTTGTACTGAACCCAGAATATTCCTTTATTAATGTGCAGTATGACAAAAAGTGTCAAACTTTAAAAGTCGAAACTTAAACCAAATATTTAAAAATCAACATAAGACCTTGAAAACCTGAAATAGGTCTCGTCTTATGTTCCTGTAATAATCACATATAATGAGTGTTAGATAAGTTTATCTACTTAGTGTGTTGTGGGCTCTTCATGCCATATCTTTTTTTTTTTTTTTTTTTTCGTATTTTAAAGACTGCAGATGTTAGTTATAATTTGATATATATGTTGTGGATATAGCTGATAAATCTCATATAGCCTGTATAGGATGTGTTTAAGTAAGGGGATCAAGCCGCTAGTAAAGAAGCGCTTCAATTTAATGGTGTTTAGCTCTTTCTGCTCACACAGCTCAAGCGGGGAAATCCCCAAAATACTATGGGAAGATGAATGCAGCATCTTTTGAAAGACATTGGTATCACTGGATCAGCATTGAATAAGTCTCAGAAGGAAATGGCAGAGGAAGCAGAAAAAGGGAGCTTCTGGTTAAGGTTTAGAAGGAAGGACGAAAAGAGGGCTGTGCAGAAGTGAGAATGTAGGAATAGGGAACATTTGTGATATGTTGTGGGGTAGTATGTGGGAGAGGGAAAGGGTGGGGAGGTATTATTTATGCTGACCCACTCGGTCCTTATCGGATTGAGTGGGGGAGCGAAACCATGCTATACTAGGCATTGGAGGGCTGGCTGATGCAGTCTTGTGGCTCGTCTCTCACGTCGCTCTCCTATTTAATCTGTTGGAGGATTGGTTTTAGGATAGGCATTGGAGGGGTGATAGGCATTATCTGATAGCTTGTTGTAGCACGGAGGAGGACGGGGCCGGGCGGAATGACGGGCGCCCGGACCCCAATCAGCCTGATGAGGCGAGCGAGGGATAAAGGCGACTGGAGACGGCAGCTCGAGAGAGAGAGAATTACGGGCAGCTGCCCTGTATGAGTTTGTGTGTCTTTTTATTTAATTAAATATTATTTATATTGTTAAGCCGGTTCTCGCCTTCTCCTTTCCTTTGTACCCCCTTTACATTGGTGCCGAAATCCAGGAGGGAGGAGGGATGCCTGTCGTAGAGTTCTCGACACTGCCGTCCACCCAGGGGAGCGCCGCTGCCATCCGCCGGGGGACAGAGTAGCCCGAGCCCCCGGACACGGGGAATGGCCGTTGTCCGCGAGGCGAGGAGGGACGGGACTCCCCGACCACCTGAAGCGATAGAGTCACTGCCAGGGGCAGAGGAGTATCCCCACGTGCCACCAGAAAAGTGGAGGGGTGTTCTGTCCGCTGGGGGTCGGAGGTTTGACTTTGGTCCGTCCGAGGAGGAGCAGCCGTCATCCGCCTGAGAGGGTGGAAGAGTGATTGAGGACCACGGGACGGCGCATCAGTGAGATTTTTCTCTCTCTCCTCTCTCTCTCGCGCTGTCGCTCCGTGTTGGCCTTTCTCTCGCCTTTTTTGTTTGTTTTGTTTTCCCCTCCTGTCTCCTCCCAGGTCGAGGAAGGCAGGGATGACCTGCCGGCAGGTGGGGCGCAAGGCACGCCCCCCACCCTGGAGAGGAGGGAGGATGTACGTCAGGCCGGGGGCTCCTGGATATCCGATCCAAATCCGAAACTATGTGTTAGTCATGTCTGTTACTGTCAAGCTCCAAAAATGACAAAAAAGAACCAGAAAAGCACCATTAAAGTTGTCCATATGGCTCGTGCATTTTATTCAAAGCCACTTGAAGACATGTGATAGTTTTGTCTATTGCAAAAGGCTGTGTTTAGTAAGAAATATATATTAGGGGGCCTGGGTAGTTCAGCAAGTAAAGACGCTGACTACCACAAAAGGAGTCGCAAGTTCGAATCCAGGGCATGCTGAGTGACTCCAGTCAGGCTTCCTAAGAAACCAATTGGCCCAGTTGCTAGGGTGGGTAGAGTCACGTTGGGTTAAACTCCTCGTGGTCGCTCTTGGTGGGGCGGGTGGCAAGTTGTGCATGGATGCCGCGGAGAATAGCGTGAAGCTTCCACAGACGCTAGGTCTGATAAGATGCGCGGATTGACAGTCTCAGATGTGGAGGCAACTGAGATTCGTCCTCCGCCACCCGGATTGAGGCTTGTCACTATGCCACCACGAGGACTTAGAGCACATTTGGAATTGGGCATTTCAAATTGGGGAGAAAAAAAGAAAAAAAAGAAATATATATATATATATATTATGCATGCGCAGCGCATTAGTGAATGGCGCTGCTCTGTTGACAGGCATACATACAGTTAAAGTCAGAAGTTTACATACACTTAGTTTGAAGTCATTAAAACAAATATTTTTTAACACTCCACAGATTTCATATTAGCAAACTATAGTTTGGCAAGTCGTTTAGGACATCTACTTTGTACATGACACGTTTAATTTTTCCAGCAATTGTTTACAGACAGTTTGTTTCACATTTAATTGACTATATCACAATTCCAGTGGGTAAGAAGTTTACATACACTAAGTTAACTGTGCCTTTAAGCAGCTTGGAAAATTCCAGAAAATGATGTCAAGCCTTTAGGCAATTAGACAGTTAGCTTCTGATAGGCTAATTGGCATCAATTGGAGGTGTACCTGTGGATGTATTTTAAGGTCTACCTTCAAACTCAGTACCTCTTTGCTTGACATCATGGGAAAATCAAAAGAAATCATCCAAGACCTCAGCAAAAAAAATTGTGGACCTCCACAAGTCTGGTTCATCCTTGGGAGCAATTTCCAAATGCCTGAAGGTACCACGTTCGTCTTTACAAACAATAGTACACAAGTATAAACACCATGGGACCATGCAGCCATCATACCGCTCAGGAAGGAGACGCATTCTGTCTCCTAGAGATGAACGTAGTTTGGTACGAAAAATGCAAATCAATCCCAGAACAACAGCAAAGGACCTTGTGAAGATGCTGGATGAAACAGATAGACAAGTATCTATATTCACAGTAAAACGAGTCCTATATCGACATAACCTGAAAGGCTGCTCCAAAACCACCATAAAAAAGCCAGATTACAGTTTGCAAGTGCACATGGGGACAAAGATCTTACTTTTTAGAGAAATGTCTTCTGGTCTGATGAAACATAAATTAAACTGTTTGGCCATAATGACCATCGTTATGTTTGGAGGAAAAAGGGTGAGGCTTGCAAGCCGAAGAACACCATCCCAACCGTGAAGCATGGGGGTGGCAGCATCATGTTGTGGGGGTGCTTTGCTGCAGGAGGGACTGGTGCACTTCACAAAATAGATGTAATACAGTAAATCGTTAATCACAAATTATTTGTATGACAAGTAAGGCTCTATTTTCATGACCACACTAGGCGCAGCACTACGCACAACGACTGTTCGCTACATCTGATCCAATTTTAGTGAGAGTGCTAATTCTAAGCGCAATTTTCGCACAAGTGGCCATGGGTGGGAGTGTTTGCACTATCTGTGGGTGTAGGGGCGTAAACTGTGGGTGTATTGTATGTTAGTGAAGTGGAGCAAAGCACAATTTGCTATTTTCCTGAGAATTAGGTAATTGAGCTAACACGTATAAGAAGCACATCTAATCTCGGTGCAGAGACTAAAATCAGTTCCTGCATTTGCAGTTTGGGTATTCCACCAGCAGATGAGCTATTGATCACATTAAATACAACCCATGATTTGTCCATATTTCTATTCTTCTAATGCATTGCATTCAGCCTATTTACCCTACCAAAATCTTCTGAATGAGCTGTCTTCATTTATATTGCTGTTACTTGACAGGAAATGTTCTGTATAATAGGACACAGACGACACAATAACCGGAGAAGAACCTATAATTAAATTACACTTGACTGGTAAAAATGCTCACTGAAAATTACAGATAGTGATCATTTACGCGAGTGTGGGGAGGTAATTACCACAAGCAAAGGTTCATTGGAATAAAACAAAACAAAAAAACAAGGCCAAAAAAATGACAAGTTCACAAAAGGAAAAAAGTTAAAGTGATTTAAATATCTCTCTCTCTTTCTGTCTCTATCTCTCTCCTCACTCAGATACCCATTTCAAAAATGTGAAAAATTATTTCATCAGACTAATAGATCGTCTTTGCAAAATTTGCACAAACATGCCCAAAAACAATTAAATTGTGCTATAATTACCTAAATGCCAACTAATAAGGTTATCATTTTGTATCAGGGATTAGAAACAGTTCAAGGGATGAAAACCAAAAATGAATGAATATTTTGCAGAACGAGTACCAGATTTTTTCATGAAACCAATAATATGATTTACTACCTCTGGTTGTTGCCCGAATTCCATCATTTTCCGCAAACTCTTTTGAAGGGAAGAGTCCACACCATATATATTCCTATGTTTGTTTCCAATTTTATCATCTGATTTGAAAGATTACCCTTTTAAATTTAAATGCTTAAAATGAAATAGGAGGTGGGGGTGAATGACTTGCGCTACAAATAATTACTAGGCCTATCTGTCACTCAGATGTAGTTGTACAATTTCCGTCATGTGCTGGGTTTCCTGATAATGTTAGATTGCTAATTTGTTCTTCATATAGTCTAGTTCTTCTATACGGGAGCTCTCCGGTCCATAGGTGCTGAAATAAGGACAAAACTTTCACCAACATGTGCAGGAGTTTGTTGTATCAGAATAAAAATATTGCAGAAACACTGCCAAACGGTCCTTCAACATAATTTTGATCCTTGGAAAAAGTGTACAATGCATTGATTTATTATAGATCAATGGTACAATTGCTTTCCAAGGACCAAAATAGATCAATACAATTTATTAAATGTCACTTTGTCTCTTATAATCTGTGAAAGATGTGAGAGATTTTTGCACATAATGGACTTACAAGTGCTCCAAGGCTCTCATTAATTACCACTTGATGTGCTAGTGAAATAACATTTCTTTTGGGAGTTCAGTCGGTGCATTAAAGAATGCCTTGAGCATGGAAGGGAAATCCTCTTCACTCACAATTCTATTCTCTCTGTGTTTTTAGCCAGAATCAGAAACACTCAGTACTACATATGGTTCTCTCAGAAATACCATATTTTTTTTCTCACAATTGTAGCACAATATAGTGTAGGTAGGGCCCCAACAATAAATCCAGTTCAGTTCAGCGAGCGTATCACAGAAGTGTTTTGGTTGAATGCACATTAACGAGAGTCGAATGGCTCTTTACCGCATCTGTGATGTGTGATCAGAATTAAATGTTAATTCTTTGTTGTTTTTGATCAAGAACTGATTGTAACGAATGTAAAGGTTGTTTAAGAGACATTATTCAATGACAAATGGATTGTGTAGATCTCGTCTTTGAACAAACATTACACCGAACCTTTAATCTCATGCTATGATTTACTTGCATTGTATGGGGTTGCGCATAGAGTACGGTAGAAAACTGATTTGGGGATTTTAAGATGCGTCAATGCCACAGATAAGTGGGCGTTCACCCCTTTGCATGAGGTGGCGCAGAAGGGCAGAACCCAGTTGTGCACATTTCTTCTAGTGCACATGGCCGACCCCACGCTCCGCAACCAGGAAGGCCAGTCACCGCTGGACCTTGTGATTGTATCCACTCTTTGTGTGTGCTTAATGGAAAAAGCCACAGTGGGGAAATATCTTTCTCCTTTTTGCTGTCCACTCATCTGTTATTATGCTCATGCACCTCTCTTCACAGTTAAGCCTTCTCAATCCAAACTTCCTTTGTCAAGCCAGTGATGAGGTATCTCTAATTGTATTGCATCATATCTCTGTCACAAATGGTTGATGGTTTTCACAAATGGTTTTCTTGTTTACTCAATGGTTGAGCAGGCTTGCTGATCATCCATACTGTACACCCCTGCCTGAAAATACTGCACCTTTCACCATGAGGTAATTTGAAAAATATTTTTTATAGTATTTTACAGTAAAATTACATGTATGGTCTTGTTAAATATAATTTGTAACTGTATATGGTACTGTTACTTCCAGTTAACAAATTAACAGTAGCAATTTTACATTCTTTTTTTCATTAAAATTAAAAATATTTTAAATTGCACTGGAAATTTCAAATCTTATTCGGTTATGAGACATGCAAGAAGCAATGGCATTTGGCATCTTCTTGGTTGTGTCTAAATGTTAAACCTAGTTCTGTGAGATTTGCATTTGCTGCTACCAAGTTAAGGTTAGAGGGTAGGGGAAGGATTGCCAGCCTGGTCTCATAAAATGTACATGAACATAACAAAATGTTTGTAATTCAAAATGTATGTGCTGTATATCACGTTTGGCTGCAGGTTTCCAGTGAAATATCCAGCTGGGGGACGCCAAAAGCAAGTAAAATGGTGTTGTGTTCAGATGCGGTTTTAAGGTAAATTGTAGATAATTTTTTTAAAACATACCTCCCTAACCTAAAACTTTTGCCTGAACCTAACCAAGTGTTTTAAAATATAAATGAGACATTTTAAAAAAGACATCCTTACAAAATCAACACCTAAACTTAAACAGTAGTGTTTTAAAATATATATGAGAATTTAAAAAAAAAAGACATCCTTACCATATCAGTGCCTAAATCTAACCATTAGTGTTTTAAAATGTAGAAGCGAAATGAAAAAGCACATTTTGCGAAGCAACCACCTCATTTTGTGCTGCTTCTATGAGTCTATATTAACACGTGTCAACTTCAGTTCATGGCTGCACTTGACCCAGTGTCCTCTGATTCTACAGCCAATGCCCTATCAGATGAGCTACCGCACAAGCTATCTGTGTTGGAATAAGTTTGTATATGTAGGTGAGTCTGTAATAAAAGCATTAAAATATATTGTTTTTTAAATGATGTGTTTGCGTAAAAGAGTGTCAGTATCATAAAAAAGCAGATTCTGAGTAATAGAGAGAAAAATATGTATTTATAAAGTCATAATCAGCTATTTCTAAGTCAAGATTTGAGTGAAAGTGAATAAAACACACAGTTGTTGTAGCACCTCTAGTGTTCATTTCTCCTGGAAACTGCAGGGAATTGTACCTGGAGACACATTTAACAAGTTTTGCAAAAATGTACAGAGTCACGTTTTCACTATGAAACCAGGTTGAGGATTGCTGTGGACTCCAAATAAATAAAATGTATGAATGTTGCACATGAATCTTGCGAGATTCTCAGCAGAACAAGGGCTACCATCTAGATACAGCACTCTTCATGCGCCCAGTTTGTTAATGCGCATGTGAGAATGAGATTTGAGAGGGGAAGAGTTTATGAGAATAAATACTTAAATGTATTTCTTTTCCTTACACAAAGCTGTTGTATGGCTTCAGAAGACTTAGAATATTTGTGATTACATAGATCATAATTAATGGTGAAAACAAAGTAAATGTTACAGTAGATGTAGAAAAGCTCTGGCTGCATACAATAAACAACATAACAAAAAGTAACATTGGGCCCTATTTTAAGAGAACTATACACTAAGTGCAGCGCTATGCCAAATGTTAAAGTCAGTGGGCATGGCTATGAAGTTTTGGTATTTTCATGTAAGCCTTTGCAAAGTCTAGGCACAAGTGGGTTTGGCAAAATTGCGTGAACAAAGCGCTAATGGGCTGGGTCAAGTGCAATTTAATTCTGAGGTTCTGCTCCTGTTATTGCACTGTCTGCGTCCTATTATATAGTCCATTCCTTGTCAAGCACCAGCGATATAAACAAATACAGCACATTCTTAAGAATTTGGTAGTGTAAATGGACTGTATGCAATGAATTTTGAGCATTAACTGCGTCCTTGTTGAATGTCTGGTATAGTTCTAGTGACATGCTCCCTTTATACACATGGAAAATGTGGTTCTCATCAGGACTGAATGTAGGATCCATTAAAGGAATTGTTCACCCAAAAATTAAAATTATCTCATTATTCACTTACCCTGATGCCATCCCAGATGTGTATGACTGTCTTTCTTCAGCAGAACACAAATAAAGATTTTTAGAAGAATATAGAGCTCTGTCAAGTAAATGGGTGCCAGCACTTTGACGGTCCAAAAGTTACATTTATTCAGCATAAAAGTAATCCACACTACTCCAGTCGATCAGTCAATGTTTTCTGAAGCAAATCGATGCGTTTGTGTAAAAATATAAATCAATAATTAACTTTTAAACTTTGTTCTTACATAAACCTATCGATTCGCTGTCAGACAAAATTCATTGATTGACTGGAGTCATGTGGATTACTATTATGCTGTCTAAATGTGACTTTTGGAATGTCAAAGTGCTGGCACCCGTTTACTTGCATTATAAGGACCTGACAGAGCTCTATCATCTTCTAAAAAGCTTCATTTGTGTTCTGCTGAAGAAAGACAATCATACACATCAGGTATGATAGCAAAGTCCACAAAAATCAGAAACATAATCCTCAAGGGGACGATTCCCCTGACTTAGGTGCAGGAGCTGAACTGCTGGGTTCATAGTAGGTCAAGTATTCTGTAACGAAGGCTGGCAATGACAGGCAGACAAAGACGAGATGATGTGAAGAACCCAAGTGCAGTTTATTTACAAACATGAAATCCAAAAACCGTAAATCCAACGTGAAAACAAAACAGACATAAACGACTTGAATTGACAGAACAATGACATGACGTTACACCAACAATTCTTGACCAAAGACAATGGCAAACATGAGGGCTTAAATACATGGACATGGGCAAACACATGACAGTGACAACCAATCACAAGACCAACCTAATAACAAGATAATCAAACAATGAAACAATGAAAACAAGACACATAAACAGGGGAAACACATGACAGGATCACATGAGGGAACAGAAAATCACATGACATGAACACATGACTATAAAACAGGAACTAAACTATGAACATAAAAGACATGAAATCAAAACATGAACAAAAACACTTTTAAACATGACACATGCTTCACGGTTGGGATGGTGTTCTTCAGTTTGCAAGCCTCACCCTTTTTCCTCCAAACATATCAATGGTCATTATGGCCGGTCAGTTCAATTTTTGTTTCATCAGACCAGAGGGCATTTCTCCAAAAAGTAAGATCTTTGTCCCTATGTGCACTTGCAAACTGTAGTCTGGCTTTTTTTATGGTGGTTTTGGAGCAGTGGCTTCTTCCTTAATGAGCAGCCTTTCAGGTTCGATATAGGACATGTTTTACTGTGGATATAGATACTTGTCTACCTGTTTCATCCAGCATCTTCACAAGATCCTTTGCTGTTGTTCTGGGATTGATTTGCACTTATCGCACCAATCTATGTTCATCTCTAGGAGACAGAATGCGTCTCCTTCCTGAGCGGTATGATGGCTGCGTGGTCCCATGGTGTTCATACTTGCGTACTGTTGTTTGTACAGATGAACGTGGTACCTTCAGGCATTTGGAAATTGCTCCCAAGGATTACCCAGACTTGTGGAGGTCCACAATTGTTTTGTTTTTTTCTGAGATCTTAGCTGATTTCTGTTGATTTCCCTGCATGTTTTTTTTTCTCAAAATCAATTTGATTGGGCTAACTCAAATGTGGAGTTATTGTTTTATCAGGAATACCTTAGTAACAGTGGCTGGAGGTGTGTCATTTATATAACTGTGTGTTTAGATAACTCTGGACGTCCTGGTGGAAATGGGACACAAGGAACTGAAGAAGATCGGCATCAGTGCTTACAGCCATAGACACAAGATCATCAAAGGAATGGAGAGACTGATGAATGGACCTCAGAGTAAGAGCCTTTCATCACAAAGGGAATACGTAATTAGAAAGAGGGTTTAAGTATTACTTTGATCTTGTTTCCTCTAAGAACTTGGCTTAAGTTTGGACCTTTTCTCATGAGAAACAGCTTACAGTATTTTAAAGGGGTCATAACATGCATTATTTTATTCTTTTATTTCCCCCCTCTTGTGGTCTAATTTTATTGTTAAAATGTAAAAAAGTTTTGTTTGCACCAAAAGGCTTTTTTTTTTTCACCCTCCAACCATTTGAGTAAAATTTTTTATTTTTTTTATTTTTTTTTTATTGCTGTCTTTAAGGAATGTTCTGGGTTCAATATAAGTTAAGCTCAATCAACAGTATTTTTAGCATTAATGTTTAAACAAATTATTGTGACTCTTCCCTCATTTATTAAAAAAGCGCAATTTGCTATTTTCCTGAGAAATAGTTCATTGTGCTAAGACGTTTCAAAAGCAGGTCTGTTTTCAGTGCATAGTTTAAACTCTATTCCTGCATTTGCAGTTTGGAGATTCCACCAGCAGGTGGTAATAAAGTTCATGTCCAAACTCTTAAAATACTGTATAGTGGAACATCAAATTATGTCCCTGGCAATCACTGTTGTAGCTGTTTTATAAAACAAAAATGTATGAGATTTGTGTTAATCTAAAAACTGAAGATTTTATACAAAGATGTACACTACAGTCTTCAAAGACAAAGGACAACTGGCTTTAACAAGGACAGAAGGAGATGTGGAAGGCCAGATGTACAACTAAACAAGAGGATAAGTACATCAGAGTCTCTAGTTTGAGAAATAGACACCTCACATGTCCTCAGCTGACAGCTTCATTGAATTCTACCCGCTCAACACCAGTTTCATGTACAACAGTAAAGAGAAGACTCAGGGGTGCAGGCCTTATGGGAAGAATTGCAAAGAAAAAGCCACTTTTGAAACAGAAAAACAAAAAGAAAAGGTTAGAGTGGGCAAAGAAACACAGACATTGGACAACAGATAATTGGAAAAGAGTGTTATGGATCTTAACCCCATTGAGCTTCTGTGGGATCAGCTAGATTGTAAGGTGCGTGAGAAGTGCCTGACAAGACAGCCACATCTATGGCAAGTGCTACAGGAAGTGTGGGGTGAAACGTCACAAACTGACAGCTAGAATGCCAAGGATCTGCAAAGCTGTCATTGCTGCATGTGGAGGATTTTTTGATGAGAACTCTTTGAAGTAGTTTAAGAAGTTCTGAACATTTTTTATTTATTTTTTATTTTTTATTGTAATAGTAATTTTTCACGTTATTAATGTCCTGACTATACATTGTGATCAGTTGAATGCCACTTTGGTGTACATTATTCCAAAATGTTGGTCGGCAGCGTATATATATATATATATATATATATATATATATATATATATATATATATATATATATATTAAAATATATATATATAATAATAAATATAATAATTCCAATAATTCAAAGATATTACATTATTGTGGCAGACATAAAACATTGATTTAAACAGAAAGTGGCTTTAGAAGGCGATGTATTTCCAAGGATTTATTTCCAAGGCTTTCACTGGCCAGCAAACTATTTTGTAATTGAGTTTGTTAGTCTATCCGAGGTAGACTTTAGGGTTGTTCTCGGTACGTTTTCATGCATCTGTCTATGCTATTTTTGTAGGTCTGACAGACCTCACCGTGTGCTGCGTTTCACTAGTTTCCATCATCTTGCGGATAAACGCTGTGTTTTGCCAAGCTAAATACAGTTTAAAACTTTGAAAAACGTGTCAGTTGTGCTTCGTCCAGATGTCTTTGAGCACAAGAACACAACCAGCCTACACATTTTTCGCTGCCTGCTCTGAGAAAATGTTTGTTGCCCATATAAATGGAGCTGCACTGACTGCCTCCCGCTGACTGCGCCTCACAAAAACATGAAGGTGGCACTTCAAGCTTGAATTGCTTCGTTTGTTGGAAAATTCCTTAGTACGTAATTTACATACGGTCACAGAGCATGATTAAATGCGTTCATTTTTCGAACTCTGTCAAACAGACTTTTACATCAAAAGCTGTAGTGTGAAAAACACCCTTGGCACGTTTTTGGGTGCCTTTTCATTAAAGATAGGCAAATGTGTTACCACAAAAAAAAGAAAAAAAAAAAAGAAGAAAAATCCTTCCTAGATCCAGAAGGTATGCAACAAGAAGTTGTGGGAGAGATACACTCATCGTAGGAAAGAGCTTTCTGAAGAAAAACACAACCATTAGTGCATGCTGTTCCATGGTACATGATTGGTTGAGTCTGCAGACCATCTAACCCCATTCATTTACTTTTTGATCTATACAGCCTTGATTAAATGCTTTGATTCTACACCTCCAAGGTCACCGTTTGTAAATGCCATAATTCACAAGGGGTTTGATGAGAGGCATGCATACATGGGGGGAATGTTCGGCGCTGGGATCTACTTCACAGAGAACTCTTCCAAAAGCAACCAGTATGTTTACGGAATAGGAGGAGGAACAAGGTGCCCTCTCTACAAGGACAGGTCATGCTATGTGTGCCAGAAGTGAAATAAGATCCAATTACAGCGCATCGAGGCCAGAGCTCTCATTTAAGTGACTTTACGTTTTCCAGCCCTGAATTTTCACATCTAAGACTCTGTTTACACCTGGGTTGTGATCCAATGACAAGTGGACACTGCAAAGTACAAGTGTAAATGACAGGGCCTGTGTGTTTTGTCAGCAAAGTGTTGCTTTTTGCTGTTACTTTCCCCATTTGAAAACCTTGAAGAGAATTATATTTCCTTTTCCAATTTCCTTTCTAAAGTGCTCTTTCTATCATATTTTCTCTCCACCAGGTATCTTCTGTTTTGTCGTGTGACTTTGGGGAAGTCCATCCTTCAGTTTAGTGCTATGAAGATGGCCCACTCTCCACCAGGACACCATTCAGTCACTGGCAGGCCCAGTGTTAACTATCACAAAGTCTATGTATTTATTTTACAAACACAATTGAATGTATTTTTTTGTACTAATTAATTTATTGGTGTTTGTATCATGAGAGTTCTATGCCAGAAAATCAACATATAGTAAATGTAGTAAATGTATGCCGTTATCCTGTTTTAGAAAATGTGAATAGAGGTACTTTTGAAGGTTACTTGATGGCACTAGCCCAATTCAAAACCATCCAGGATACTGTGTAAGATAAGGATTTTTTTGGGTAGAATGGAGCAAGACTTAAGCAAGATGTTCAATGTACTGGCCTTCACTCATTTGAGTGGCCTCTAGTCTGCTTTGTTGCCCTCCAAAGAAATAACTTGTTTACTTCAATACACCACAGTAACCCACAGAATATGCCATGAAAACTGGAAAGCAATGGACCTACAGAGCTGAGATATTCTTATAAAAATCTTAATTTGTGTTCAGCAAAAAAAAAAAAAAGAAAGTCATACACATCTGGGATGGCATGAGCGTGAGTGAATGATGAGAGAATCTTTATATTTTTTTTATACAAATTCTCTTAAGGCCATGAGAGTGAGGTTTACACACTGCACAGCTATCACATACCAGCTGGCTACCGTTAAACTTGGAATTTTGTTTGCTGGTAGGGTTGTTGAAGCTTATATTGGTTGTCATGTTTTTATGAATCGAGAATTACTCGTGTGTTAACCGATCGCGATGCATCTACATTGTCTGGTGAATTATCTGTAACATGTTTACTAATATGTATGACTTCTGAAACTGACTTCTTGTAATTGTTATATTGCTTATTTAAGCATATTATTTTCATGTTTAATAAAGTATATTTTATCCCCATCATTACTGATTCCTTGTTTTATTTTTTTAGTGTATGGTGTTATTGTGTCCATTACATATACTGTTGTAGTAGGCTATTACTGTTCACTTGCCTTATTAACTGATGCTGTTGAATATAATATAAAATAATAAAGTCTTCCATTGAACTCGTAACAGCCACATCACGAATTTCACCTCTTAAATTGATACATGTAGGACAAAACAAACATTAATAGTAGATAAAACACTTGAATAATCATATTAAAATATGCTGGTAACTGGTGGTGGTTTGTTATGAATGTAAAAGTGCTTTGAGTGTAGTATCAGAAAAGCGATTTAAAGTGTAAAATTAATTCATTCAAAATATGTAAATAGTGTTTTTATCTTCATCAAAGCAAGAAATATTTAAGTTTTAAATGTTTAATCATATAACATAATATCAACATGAAAGTAACACGTTATGACTATGGCTCTGAGTATCTCCCAATCATGATCACACACAGGTGATGCCAGGTAAGCTCAAATCATGAGATTCATCTGCACAGAAGAGCAGTGCCAAAACAAGGCAGACGTAAAGTGTTATTCCACAAATTGCTTGCAATTTAAGTTTCAACTACAGATGTGGCTGCAGAGCACAAGGTTATGTAGTGCAGCTTTAACGTCAATTTTATTTATTTATTTTCATATACTTTTAGCATGTGTTTGTGGAGGTGAGGGCATGGTCGAGCATTCATCTAGGGAGAGAGGAAGTGGTAAGGGTTTTCACCTGAGATGAATTGCTGGTAATTGCTGTTTCTTTGTTCACAGTGAGAGATGGGGGAAATTAAAGGGGCCAGACCGCAGAGTGAGAGCCCAGCTGAAGCTTTGTGTGTGTGTTGGCAGCTGCCAGTCCCACTAAAGAGAGCGTTTTGATTGTTTAGATTAAGCTTTACCGTTACGCAGTCAAACAAACATGTTTTTGTGAAGAATAAACTTAACTTTGAGTGGGAGATTCGCCTTCTCCCACTTCCTCATTCCTCAAACCTGTTACACTGGTGGCGAAACCCTGGATTAGAGGATACGTTGTCATGGAGTCGTTGCCGCTGGGGAAGTCTTGCAGTCTCTTGCCAGTATCCACCAGGGCCAACACCAGGCCCTCATGGAGTTTTGTGAGAGCAGCAACAGCGCTTTGAGGCGCTCCTTCGGGCCAGGAGGAGGATTAAATCGATTCGGACAAGCGTGTACCATACACAAACGGACGGCTTGGTCGACCAATTTAATAAGACCTTAAAGAATATGATTCGTAAGTTCATGCACGAAGATGCTCTGAAGCGTTCATCTGGGGAGAGAGGAAGCAGTAAGGGTTTTCACTGAACAATAAAACAGACTTACATACAGAGAAGCTGGTCGCTCATTTTACCCTGGTTAGGATCCACAGCAAGCGTGAAAAACGCAAATTAACTGAAACCCATGGGCAGCGGCTAGATAAAACACAAATCCTAAACAGCTAAGCCCTGTTACAGCCTCAAGACACTTACGCTTAATTAAAAACACACATACCTGGGAGTAAGCAAGCAGTCTGTTGATGTGCTGTGAAGCACAGGGACATTTCTGAATTCCATTACAAACAGACAAGCCCTTTAGCCAAACTGCTATCCACTACCACAACACCTATGTAAAGACGTAAACATGGCCGGACATGCCAGGAACCGGAAACGTCGGGTCCCAAACCGTGACACATTCCTAGGTGACATGTACCTACCTTAAATAGGCAGGCAATGACTGCTGATAGGCTGTCAGCAATGTCATGTGACACAAGCCACTAATACAGGGAGGGTTTTATCTACCCTGCCACAGACATGAGGAGGGTGAGAGTCTGGGGTTCCTAGCTACAGCCATACCCCCAGTGTGGTGCGGCTGTGCAAGAGGGGCTGGCTCTCCACATGTTCCTGCAGGCCCTCCTCCATGAAAGGCTGTGACAGCACATCCAGAGGCTGTGTTCATCACTGCACTAATACTGATGGCCTTCCTCAATTCCCTGGTGTGGGTTCTGTTCCTCAGAACAAAAGACACAATTACAGACAATTTGGGAATTAAATACTTGGAGATGGAGTTTAATTAGTTGAACTTCAATTTACTTATTACAGAGGTTCTCAGTCGCCTTCATCTTCACCACAATAATCAACTGGCACTCCAACCCCAGCACTCGAAAGACTGCTGTGGGCGTCCTCCCTCAGGCTGAGTCGAATCTCATTTCTTTCTTTTACTTCTTACAATGGCCATTCAGTCTTTCATATACTTTTTGTTCTTTAATGGTCACTATTGACTATTTATTGAAGACGTTCTTGTACATCTCTGTCTCTACTGCCACAGATGAGAGTGTCTGCCACTCATACCTGTCATCCTATAGACTTTATTTACAGCAGCGCTATCTTTAATTTTTTGACGGGAATGACAGGAATGTAAGGGATAGACTTACAGTCACTTCAGTGGGTTGTACAGTTTTTTAAAGTGTCCTTGGATCATTCCGCTGACAAACATTGAAAAAAATATCTTTCCAAGAAATGTCAGTTAGACAAAAAAATTCACACAACACGAGTTGTGGAAAATATGTAGAATAAATGACAAATGATCAGATTAGAAATTTGCCTAAAAATTCTCCACCATTAAATATGTAATACAACAGGCTCTTTGTATCTGCTCACAATTTAATATGTAAGGAATTTAGCTCAAGAATGGAATTATGATTAATTTGGGGAATATTGAAAGAATTAATGTTTATGTATGACCAACTTGCGACCCGCGCTGAGTTGATGTGATGAATCTGTTAAATCTTTAGATTAATACTTTTCTCATGGCCAATGAAAATATCACAGATAGGTTGAAATATTGTTTATGAGCATGTAGCTTAGACTTTATAGATTCAAGGGACCAATTATTTAATAATAATACTGTATACCACAGTCATCTCTTTGAATACAAACAAAACTTTATTGAATAATCTACAACATAAAACTAAACTAACACACATATACAAACATGAACACAGGTTAATGGATGAGTTCTGACAGAAAATGAATAGAAATGATCGGTAAAGAGGAAAATGAATATGAGTCTACAGACCTTGCCTTGAACAAACCCTGAGAACTTCATTTAATGCACTGTGCTTTGAGATCGGGTTACTCAAATTATAAAGCACCAGATTTCAGCGAAAGTCTGGAGGTTACTTGCGTGTTGCATTGCGTCATGTTGTGTCGAAGTCTTTGAAGTCCTTTGGCTTAGTTCAGGGAGGCCTTCGTTGTGTCAGGTTATGAAGTTCCGATGAAGCTGGGGTGTCTATGTACGCTGGATTGATGATTATGTACGCTGGATTGATGATGGAAAGACCAGCGGAGCCTCAGGGGTGGCTGCGGAAAAAGTTTGCAACTTCTACATTCTAGAGACTTTGCAGGCTTAGAAGATGAGGACACCCGCAGGGAGTTTCCCTTGGAAACTAACATGATGATAACATGAGAACTTGTCTTGCTGGAACAGGATAAATGTGATTACAAGTCATAACACCTATTTCAAAGGTTACTATCAGGTTATAATCATTTGTGTAAGATTAATTTTTGGTTTTGAAAAATAGACTGTGCTTTGTGCATGGTAAAATGATGATTAAATGAGCCTTGTGATTGTGTCAATCACAAGATAATTTTGTTTTGTGCATTTGGAGACATGAGAAAAGCATTGGTTCTGCGTTGTCTCTCAACCTTCCCTTGTTTTGTGACAGTTAGGGCTAGGCAGATGCAGGTCAGCTCAGACTCCTTGGCACCAGTCTGAATTCCTTGCCGTTTTATAGCTAAGGGTAATGTCAGTGTGTGTTCAGATAGTTGTTCTGCATAGTATTGTTCAGTTTCTCTGTATAATTCTCTTAATTCTTCTTTCCAGCTCCTCAGGTCCCACATGACGGTGATGGAAATTATTTAATTTTTTTGTTTGTTTTTAATTCAAGTTGGCTGACTCTTTTGTCTTGCTAAAGCTTATTTAAAGCTAACATTTTATGTATCCTAAATACACACAATTAAATTATATTCTTCCAATTTTTCATAATTTGGAAAAATAACAGCTTGATCAGAAATGAATCCCAATAAAAATATTTTGCTCACAAGTGATATGTACCATGATTTTCCTTTGTTTCCTTCACACTTGTCCCATATTTCATTTCAAGCATGCTCTTCACTGATACTTTTGTCAACTTGGTTAACAAGTACGCTAACCTTTGAAATAACCTTTTCAGGGGAAAATTTGTTTGGTGTGTTGGAAATGATGCCACAACTGTGGGACAGCCATAATTTTTTTTTAAATAGATTTGAAAAATAATTTTAATACAACAAATATTGAAACTGATTATTATAATTGAATTGTTTGTTTAGATCATCATAATTTAAACATTTACATACACTGTAAAAAAATATATATATTTTTACAGAGAAAATACAGTATAGTATAACATTCATTCCCCATTTTTCAATAAAAGTGTTAAATTCCCCTAAAATACATTTATTCACACCAAATTTATATTTTCCCTGTTTCTTAACTGATTATATGTGTTACTGACAAAACAGCCATTCTCCTTTAAATTAAGGGAAACCTCATGTTTTTCCACATGGTAAAATAAATTTTAACCTGAGATGTCTTTAAAAATATGTCCATAAAAAAGATTTCTTCCAGTGTATTTTTTTTATATTTACAGAGAAAATACTGCATATTTAACATTAATTTAAAAAAAATTAATAAAACTTTTAAATTCCCATAAAAAAAATAATAAAAAAAACATTTATTCACACCAAATGTACATTTTCAGCATTATTGCTCAATGAAAAAAAAAATACTTTTAAAGTTATGTTTTGAACATTATTTGACACTACATTTGAGTATGCTGTACTCATAATAATGAAGAAACTGAAAAGCAAACTAAATTTCACTTAGTGAAATACACTTACTGTAGAAATTTTAAATGTAAGTTTACTTAATCCATTTACGTTGGGATTTCTATAACTGTAAATAACTGTAAACTGAAAAAGAATGTAAAAATGCTACAGTAAAAAAAAAAAACATTAATTGGTTAACAGGTAGTAATCTTAATATATACAGTAAAATGATAATATATTTAATAATACATGTCATTTTACAGTAAAATATTGTTAAAATTATGGTGAAAAACAATAATTTGGTATTCCCAGAAGTCACTGCATGAGCCATCACATTTCATTATATTTTATGGAAATATATATTTCTTCTTATTGTTTTATATCAGTTATGTACAATGGGGTGTTCTATGCTATATTTTATGTAGTTTAGTTCATGTTTATTACATTATTTTAGTGTCACATGTGTTACCGGGATGGTGTTTTGTGTTTGTGTGAGTAACACTGTACACTCTCTCTACACTTTGTATTAATTTAATTATTGCTCCTGGAAAGGTCACTCTTGATTAATTTTAAGTTATCATGTGGCCTTTTTGTAGTATTTAACAATACAGATAATTTTTTTTTTATTTATTTATTTTCTATTTTTTTATTTTTTTATGAATAAATAAAGAGGGAGATTTGTAAGTATTTAATGTTCTGTTATGTTGAGATTTAGAAGAGTTTCTGTAATGTTGGAGTTTTGGAGGTTACCACTGTGGTGAAGAGTCGAGCTTGAGCTTTAAAGCTCCTGAAATGGATAGTTTCTTAGCCTTAAAATGCTAAAATGGGTTTGAAATACATAGGGTAGTAAACACTAACTCAGTGTTAAACAACTGAAATGTATTTGTTGGTGAGGCACAGTAATTACAGTAAAAGCATGTTGTTGTTTAATGAATGGTCTAACAATGATATTTTTATTTACAGTCAAAACATGTTTTTTTTTTTAATTAATGGTCTACAAATGTTTATTTTTCTAAATGAACAGTCAAAACAAATAATTTCATTTTATAGTTGAAACATGTTCTTTCAAATTACATTTTAAACATGTCATTTCAACTTACAATGTCAACAAGATATTTGAAATGACTATTTAAACATGTTATTAGGGGCCAAGCACCAAAGGTGCGTAGGCACCTATTGTTTTTGTTAGTGTTCTTTTCATTATTATCAGGGGCCAAGCACCTATTATTCTTCTTCTCTATACGTTTCCTATGGCAGCCCATAGAACCGTTCACGGGAAAGATATGACATTTTGCACACAGATAGAAGACAGTCTGAAGTGATACCATAGCAAATTTGGAGTCTTTATCTCTAACCCTCTAGCACCACCAACAGTTCAAAGTTTCACTCATGTTTATGCTAATAACTTTTGAACCATAGTCCTAGAGACAACAATTTTTTCCCCTGATTCCTGAGCTCATGCCGAATCAAAAGCATTCCATGCTTTCCATTTCTGCCTGACTAGATTTTCCATCATTTTGAATTCTCAGAAAAACATACTTTTTCAGACTCTTCCTAGGCCGTACATCAGATTTGCATGACAATTGGTGTGCGTCATCTGGAGATAATCAGGACAAAAAGTTATTAAAAGAATTTTGATAGACCAAAGAGTTTTTAAATGGTGCTTCAACAAATTCAACGAAGAACGTGCCAAATTGGATTTGAGGCTTTATCTCCAGAATGCTTTGACGGAGTGTGACGAAACTTGGTATGTGTCATAGCCATCATGTCCTGAGGTGACCTGTAGCATTTTGGCACAGTGCCATTTACGGGTCAGAAGATATAAACAATGGCTCTTTTTGCTTATAACATCTTAACGGTTTGTCCTAAAATCACGAAACTGGACTCTTTAGATTTTGTGGTGATACCAATTTTGCCTATGTTGGCCATTTTGGGCATCGGCCATTTTGAATTTGGTTGTAAAATGCTGTATTTTACAAATGCATTGGCGTATCATTATGAAACATGGTATGTGTCATCAGCACCATGCCCTGAATGTGCTCAGCAAGTTTCAGGACTGTGCCACCTTGTGGACAAAATATAATATATATTAATATATATTGTGTTGTATAGTTATGTTATTGTTCTTGCTATAGTCTAGCCATACACATTTGTATGTTTATTGCTTACCTCAGAGCAAGTCACTAAAACAAATTCCTTGTAAGCACAACTTATTTGGCCAATAAAATAATTCTGATTCTGAAATATTTCAGATTACATTACAAAGTCTACATTTACGAACTAGTCCTAGGCCGTTCATCAGAACTTTACCAAATGTGGCCATGGTCATCATTACACTATGCTTGCAAAAAGTATTCAAAAGCTTTTTGATAGACCAAACCATCCTCCTATAATGCAACAACGAATTTTATGCCAAGATGCCAAAAAGAATCGGAGGCTGTATCTTTTCAACGCTTTCGTCAGTCAACATGAAACTTTATATTGTGCCAATATAACCACCGCCTGAAAATACCATATCAATTTGGTCACAATACTACCTTATTGGTCAAAAGTGAAAGGAAATTATTTTGCATAATAAGTAATTTGGTTCTTGGATTTTTAACTGCTTCGAATATGGCATTCAAGCATTGATTTTCAGCAGTCACATTTTCTGCCATTGGTGGGCTTGGCCCTGGAATTGTTGCTTGCAGCTGTATTTTTAGTTTATGGTTGAAACACCAAATTCATTTTGCAGTCTAAACATGTTCATTCACTTCACAGTCTAAAACTGGTATTTCATTTTATGGTAAAGGTTTGGCACCCTGTGCTGCCATGCATTTACCGTTATTTTACATTTTTTTATTTTTTTGTTGTTGTTGTTGTTGTTGTTTTTTTTTTTTTACAGTGTACAGTTCAGAAGGCAATATAAATTGCATTCATTATTTTTAATGCATTATTTTGTATAAAATTAGAGGTGCACAGTAATGTTTTCCATGTTGAATAAGTTTCACTCCTAAAGAAATTAATTGTAATTTTTATAACATATGATAACTTTTTTATTGTACATTGAGAGGGTCTCCACATGGGGGCTGCCATGTCAGGAACACAAGACCAGTGGAATCCTGTACTACTAGCTTTAAGGGATAGTTGACCCAAAAAATTTAAATTAAGTCTTTATTTGCTCACCCTTGTGTTGTTCTAAACCAATATAACTTTCTTTCTTTTCAGTACACAAAAGGAGACATTTTGAAAAAATAAAAATAAAAATAAATCTTCACACTGATGTCATGCAGTGGCAATGGATTCTGATCACCTCTTCAGGTTTCAGAAGGATGCAGAGGTAATCAGTCTAACAAATTATTCAGGGTGACTCATGCCTTGTTCCCCCTAAAATTGTCTGTTCCTGTTGTTTTTGGAACAGAATGGTTTTTATGGTTGGTGCACTACTGTTCACATTTGTATTCATATACTTTATTGCAATTACCATTTTGTAAAGTTGTTTGTTGCATAACATTTTGGACTGTGGTAACTGAATATGTATGCATTCTGTGCATTTTGTCAGCTGTTGACAAAATTCAGTTAAAAATATTTCTTATACTGTCTGACCATGAACTCATTTATCACACTGGCCATGTTATTTACACACAGACACATAACAGTTCTGCCAAGCTGTCCATCTAACTGTCAGACCAAGTCAATAAATCTTGTGAAATGGCCAGAAGTGCTCTATCGCATCTTAAGGGAATTCTGTATTGCTCCCAGGGGCCGGTTGCACCAGCTATTCATAAATTAAAATTTAGCCTAGTTATGGCGTAAATGGGCACTAAGTCACAATTTACGCACTACTAAATATTTGAGCGTTGCACCATTAAATTTAGGTAAGACGTAACCCTACGTATAAACTAAATATTTATGGAAAACTCCGACCAGAAGTAACGGTTGGAATAAAAAAGCAGACTGATATTTTATGACATCAGTGAGCTCATGTTTTGCGTGACAGGCTTCAATCCATTCGACTACATTATGATGTTGACATTCAAACTCATTTACATTTACGAGAGAGGAAAAAAACTTACTTTTAAGCAGCTCTTCAGCATGAGACCGTTCAAATGGTGCAATATTTAGAGTGCGTCAACCAATGTCAAGTTTCAACACATTGAAAATATATATAGGATATTAAAATGAATAAATGTCTATTTTTCCAGTCTGTTGTATTAGTATTTATTTATCACCTCTTATTACACAGGGCAAATATACTATTTATCAAATCTACTTTTATTATATATCATATTTTAATGGGGATATAATTTATTACAGCTGAAAGTTACATGAGCAAACAAGGTTTGAACATCAACCGTAACAAGATCAAATTGAAGTTCACGGCTTTTTAACACTTCTGTACAAATTTGAAGGCTGTTTATTGGATCAATACAGGTAAATGTCATATTATGCGACTATGCATTACTTTACAGAGAGCTTATGACCTACTAGTTAAGTCTTGCATTAAGAACAGGTGGTGCAACCAAATTAAGCACTGACTTAGTTACAAACTAACTAGCAGTTACTAAGCCCTTAGTGTGAACTTTACATCTCAACTTAAGTAAGACCTTACGCACAGCTGGTGCAACCCTACCCTGAAAACTAAAACATTTGTATATACAATGGGTAGAACTCTTTATAGATAGATAGATAGATAGATAGATAGATAGATAGATAGATAGATAGATAGCTGAGGGTGTTGCTTTCTGTCTTTTGTAACGGTCCTGACAGAACACCAAATTTAGACTGTTGAAGGATGGATTTGTCCCTCTTGCAAATGGAATCAAATCCTTTATTCTTTTAACTGAAATAATGATGTTTATTGCAAGCTTTATTTATTTCTTAAAATAAGTAATCCATGTCTAATTGCAAAGTGCATACTGTATTAGGATAAGCTAGTCAGACAGGCAGCCACTGCGTTTGATGTATAGATATTGAGAAGGTAGTTACACAGACAAATGACATCCTCCAGTGCTGTGACCCCTTTTGATAGCAAGGAGAATACAAAGAAGGTTATTGTATTTTCCTCTTTCATCATTTTATCACTCTAGTTCTCTGTCTCTCTTGCTTTATGATCAAAAAAAGTACACAGTTTTAACTGCAAGGTCAACAAGTTAATTGCTCATTGCATTTCAAATATTTTTTCTTGATCACACCATTTACTCCCATCTGTACATGTGTTTCCCATAATTATGTTTTCACAAGCACTGAAGAAATGTAGCTTCTTGTTTTATTGGCGTGGGAACTCTTATTGGTAATTCAAATGAATCAGCCACCTCTAATGTGTGATTGGAGAGAAAGAAATGCTGCTTTCTTTTCAATAAATTATTCTCTTTGTTTTAAATATGAAGTATATAATTTTTTCTATGTTAAAATACTTTCTCCTTTCCCATCTTAATATGAAGAAAACAAGTAAATCATTTGAGTGTTGATTCCACCAAAAAGTGTAAACACTGTAGTTCTGTGGCGCTATCAAAACATTATTGCTTACCTGAGGATCCTGCTGGCCCTACACAGCAATATTAGCTCAACCAGTGGTGTGAGTTTTGGGCAGTACTATCTGTTTTTCGACCAATGGCAGACATGGGGAGTGTTCAGGCAACCTGTTTGTAAACAGTCATGCGTCCGAATATCCATGCTTCCCTAAAATGACAATGCCAAAAACAGTATGTCCAAATCCTCAGTATTTATAAAAGAGTATGCAAGAAATACCCAGATGACCTACTATTTCTGGCGAGATGCTGAAATGCAATTCAGCTAGACACTTTACAATCCCACAATCCCAGATTTTGACGGCTCAATACCCACGTCCCTGGATGAAGTATGTCCAGAATCTATTCATACTACTCGCCTGTACCTAAAGAATGTACTGTTTTACCGACCAAGAAGTGTGTCCTTCATCAATACATACTCATTGATTTCTGACACGTTTAGAATGCCGTACTAAAATACTACTCTTACCATTTCTGTAGTATATAGTATGTATACTGTGTGCAGTAGGAGGTCATGTGAGAACAATGTTGCATGATATTTTAAATGTTTAGGTAACACTTTACAATAAGTTTCCATTTGTTAGCTTTAGTTAATTCGTTAGGTATCATGTAAACAATATAATTTGTATTAGTTATTTATTATTTATCAATCTTGGTTAACATTAGTTAATACAAATACAGTTGTTCATTGTTAGTTAGTTCATAGTGCATTAACTAATGTTAACAAATAAAAAAATAAAATTTAAAAAAATCTTAATTTTTTTAAGTATGTTGCTAGCAAGTTTCTAAATAAGGACTACAACTACCACAAGCATGTATGTTTAAAATTCCCTATGTCTGTACTGAGAGGACTTTTATTATGACACCTTTATTTTGTATGGAGCTAGTTGATGGCAGTTTCCATCCAGGCTCCATATTGGGCATACCTCCCTTAAGCATTCTCTATTTATCATTGGGAAATGTGAATATGCTTGTTGTGCTCAATGTGGCCTCTCAGAGACAGTTGAACATGTGCTGCTGTATTGCATTGCATGTAACAGAGAAAGGATCCAGCTTTCAGAAGTACTTAGAAATATTGGAATTAATAATATGTCATTGAAGGGGATATTCCAAAGTGCACTGAAACAGTCAAGGGTATACTCTGTTACAAATTTTAAGGGAAACAGGACTGTTTAGAAAACTGAAGGAATACTGCATATTCTCAACTGCATGATTGAGCCATTTATATAAAACACAAGGAGAGAGATGCAAGATGACTGGCTACCCGATTACAAGTCAGAGAACCTATCAGCTTGCACCACACAGAGTTGCATGGCTGAGCTTTGGTCATGAATACTGTGTCCAAATTACCACACTTGTACTGCAGTACTGAAAACTGTAAGAATACTGCATCCAAATTACTGCACTTCACTTGTACTGCAGTCTTGAAAACCGCAGGAATATTGTGTCCAAATTACCACACTTGAACTGCAGTACTGGAAACTGCAGGAATACTGCATCCACATTACCACACTTGAACTGCAGTACTGGAAACTGCAGAAATACTTTGTCCAAATTACTACACTTGTTCTGCAGTTCTACTGTTGTTCTTTAGAACTGCACTCTGCACTCCTAAACTTAATACGTTTGCTGTACTTCCCTTCCCTACAAAACATGACCAATTACTGGAAACACAATGCAGGTTATTAGCAATCAGCAATTTATTGACATTCAAGTGTTTAAAAAGGTTTAAAAGCTTTTAAAGACGTGCTTGGACATTAAGACATCTGAGCATCAGCAACTCAATATTTCAAATTCATTAGCAAATTTAAAAGTATTAAATAAACATGAAAAAATGGGCAATATATAAATGTATAAATATTAGTGATATATCATATATATATATATATATATATATATATATATATATATATATATATATATATAATATTTAATCAAGATTAATTGCATGATTTTTCATAGTTAATCAAAGATTTTGAAAATGCTGAAATATGACTCTATACATACTTATTTTCCTGGCAAAATTCATTTAGTTCCTACTTAAAGTTAAAGAAAACAGTATTCAACAATGTTTTATTAATATTTTACAAACAAAGCCTTTATAAAGATAGAAATGCACAAAAATAGCATCAACATTAAACATTTCCCAAAATCTAAGTGGGAGATACAACCCAATTACGAATTTGTACTACACTGAACTGCTGTTATTTTGCAATGTACTGCAGTTATACCAGTGTTGAATGCAGATATACTTCACTGAACTGTAATAGTACTACACTGAACTGCAATACTGCAGTGCACTATATCAGTACTGCAGTTAAAAGGCATTATAAGTGCAGTACAGTTTGTCATTGTGCAGTACAACATTATTGTACTATACAAAACTGCACTTTTTACTACATAATTTGCAGTATTACTGCAATCAGACAGCAGTTTTACTGCAGTTAATTTTTGTAAGGGTCAAAATGGAAGGACAATGAAAGAGTGAGTTTGTCTGTAATGATACAGTTTGATGAAGACATTCTTCCTCTGAAAATGAGGTTAGGCTTCATTAGCTACTCAGTGAGGGAATATGTACCTCCACCTTTATGATGCTTTAAGTGTCAGTGTATAGGGCATACTGCTGCTGCATCCAAAGGGAAAATGTGATTTGCAAAATGTGGACGAGAGCATGAGTATGGAAAGTGTGACAATGGAACTGAGATCAAGTGCTGCAATTGCGATGGAGGACATAGTGCTGCGTATGCAGGATGCATAACACAGCAAAAAGCTAGAGAAATCCAAAAAGTAAAAACGGCTCAGAATATAACTTATGCAGAGGCAGTCCGTAGAGTGAAATCAAGTGCTGTGGATCTGGAAGAGGTAAGGATGCGTAATTATGTAGCAGATATGTTTTTGCCAGTGAGACAGGTAATGCCATCAAGAACAGTACCAACTAAATCTTCTGACAATAAAGAAAAATGATTTTGTGGCATTCATGTATGCGTTTGTAAACAGAACTGCACAAGTTGAAAGGAAATCTGACAGATTGAAGGTAGTGGTGGAATGTGCATGTAAGTTCTTGAATCTAACAGGATATCAGCAGAATAGGTACATGACATTTTTTAATGTAAAGAGGGAGGAGTTGAAGGAAACAAAATCCCAGTCACTGATGCATCCCAGAATAGTGTTTTGTAGCATTATAATGTCTTTCATAATATTTCACTGGAACACCAAATGAGTCTGACACCAAATGTTCAGGAAATTGAGAAGTACATTTTGGATATGGACAAAGCTCCTAATGTCATATGTATATAGGAAACATAGTTATGCAAAGCTTTACAGTTTAAAATACCTGGTTATGAAGCATAAAGAAAGATTGTGAGTCTGGAAGAGGTGGAGGATGTACTTCGTTTATTAGAGAGATTTTGGCATATAGGATTTTATGTAATAAAACTAATGTTGAGAGCTTGACTATAGAGGTAATGTGGTTGCAAGGAGGAATTAAAATAGTAAAGTTTTAGTGATTTGACTATTGATATTCTGAAAGAGGCTGTAGGTGATATATCTAATAAAGTTATTTTATGCAGGGATTTTAATGCTCATAATAGCCTATGGGGTAGTAAGGAAACATATAATGGGAAAATAGTAGAAACATTTATGGAAGAATGTTCTTTGGTATGCCTGAATGATGGTACATCAACTAGATTAGATATAGTCAGAGGAAGAACATCATGTCTGGGCCTTACTATTGTGTACTATTAGCTGGCAAATGCTCTTGGTCAGTTTTAGACAATTAGCAGTGATCATTTCCCAGTGCTATGTGACATTCACATCTGGGTGCAAAACAAATCGTATCATTTTGGTATAAGGTGGGGTTTTACGAAGGCTGATTGGGGGAAATTCACAAATCTACATGAAGAAACATTCAGTAGCATGTCTTTGGGTGGTAATGCTGAGGTGAACTGTAATAAAGTAGTGAATGGGATTTTTTCTGCAGCAAGCCAGGCTACTTCCAAATCAAAAGGCATAAGTGAAAAGAAAATGTCCCTTGGTGGACAGAAGAATGTTCACTGGAAATCAAAGAGAGGAATACCTTTTTAAAAAGAATGCTCATAAATCTCATAATGCTGATATTGAATATCAAAGGAAAAGAGCGATAGTGAGGAAGGTAATAAAAGAAGCAAAAAAGAGAGCATGGCAGACTTTTTGCAGTACATTTGGACGCAAGACTGGGATGGATACGATTTGTCATATGATCAGGAAGATGAATGGTGTCAACAACTCGAAAAAAAACTCCTGTTATTGAAGAAAATGGGGTAGTGGCTATGACAAACAGAGAAAAAGCAAAGGCTTTGGCTCAAAGTTTTGCAAAAGCTCATAGCACAGAAAAGTTTAATGATTTCTTTTTTTTTTTTTTTTTTTTTAGTAAGGAGACAATAGATTAGAAGTTTACATGGAAGTGTTTGTATGAAAAGTAACATATAGAATTGTAATAATTCTTCTAAATAGCATAATTACTCAGTCATTTTAATGTTGCCTGTAACTGGGAAAAGGCTGAACAATCCAAAAAAATAAAAATGCTCAAATAAAATGATATCATGGCATGACATAACTGTGATTCATTCATATTTCTTAAAACCTTGCCAAAATTATCTAGATTTTGATTAATCTACACAAATCTGTCAGTATACAGGCATGGACCCAATTTGATTTTCTTTGGCTGTCAATTGAAAGAGGACAACATGCTGAGGGACACCATCTTATTTTCCAAAACACAGGTCCTGGTAAGATATTCAGCTCTAAAATTCCTTCATCTACCTCTTACTTTCTCTTTGTGTTGTTGTTCTGTCTCTTACATAATCACTTTATTTTTTCAGGAGAAGCTGGGTAGGAGGATGTAACTAATTGGGATGTAGGATGCAGTGTGGCCACAAGGGATCAGCAAGAATCTGTGCTTCATCAAAGTTTTCAATCCTTCCCCGTGGAACGCAAGTCCCTTTCCTGTGAGCTGCTTCTGGGTGACTCTCATTGACATGCAAATTTAAGACTGAAATGGATGTGGGAGATTTTCTGATTAATACTGATGAGATGAGGGAATGCTGCTGTCTTGAAACCCATTTGTCTTATGGATTAACATATGCATGTGAGTTTCTGTAAGGCTAGAAATAGTGTTACAAACAAATATATCTCACAAAGAATAAAAGGAATAATTCTATCATTATTTACCATCACTAATCATGCAAAAAAAGAATATTTGAAGAATCTTAATGCAACTTGTATTTCCATACAATGAAAGTTGATTGTGACCACATTTATCAAGCTTCAAAAATGACATTAAAATGCACCATAAAATTATCATAAAAGTAGTCCATATGACCCATGCACTTTATTCCAAGTCTTCTAAAGATATAAGTTAGCTTTGTGTGAGCACAATTTTAGTTGTTATTAACTGATAATCTTAGACAAAGCTCAGAAATCTCATTTGCATTTGCTTTCGATTAAAAAATGGCTTATTGGTTCTTGTGTTTGATGTAACCGAATGCACCAGATTGAATGTGTGGAATGGAGAATGTGATTTCAGAGCTACGGTAAAGCGGAAGGTCTTCAATGAAAATGAACTAAAATTCTGGTCTGTTGTATTTTAAACAAAGCTTTTCCACAGATTCAGAAGTATAGTCATATTGGCTACCTTTATAGTGTCTGCCAAATCCATAAATGTAAATGTAGGAATAATGGTGTTATTTACAATAAGCATTCCTAGACCTAGAGAATTCAAAGAAACACATTTTGCATTTTGCATTTTTTTTAATATATGGTCTAAAAATAGGCATTGTTCATGATCTCAGTAACAATGGCAAGCACTAAAAGCACAAGAAATTAAAACCATATTTCAGTTTTTTTTTTTTTTCTTCATTATTTTCATTTAAAACAAAATATGAAATGTAGAGTCTGTTTCATTTCCAGCTGCCCCATGAAAAAGTCTAAAAGAAACTTTGATTAGCATGGAAACTCCAATAATAGACTTGAATCAAACAACTATTTGAATTCAGGCAGCCACACCTGAGGTTCATCTGCATGGGAAAAAATGCAATGTGTTAGGAGAGAGAGAGAGAATATCCCAGCCTGAACCAATTCAAAATACATCTACTTAGTGTGCATCAGATGTGTTGTATGATCAGATCAAGTATGTCTCTTGAGGAAAGTGTCCGCCATCAGATTGGTTTGGTGGGTCAATCTGACAACATGTCCAGGTCATGATTCACCCCAAAATCAAATGAAAGTATGAATGAATGTATGAAAGTATGAATGAATGAATGAATAAATGAATGAATAAACAAATAAAAAGAATGCATTACATTTTTGTTTTATGACATTATGACAATTCGTTTTTATATTATATTCTCATTATCGTAATTTGTCCGTATTAACTTTTGAGTTTCCATTTAAAAAAAATTTTTTTTTTTTATTCTCTACATGGCAATTCTCATTAGATTCTTATTGTTATAATACAGATAGCTTTTTGTTTTCTTTTTTGCATTTAAATTAACTGAATTTAACACTACATTAGTGAACTGAATTTTACACCAACAAAACATCTTGTTATGTATGAGTGGGAACGAGACACTGCGTGATGACACAATGGGGAGCACATCAGTGATCACGTGGTCTGAAGCCCTTATACAATCACACCAATTCATTGGCTGATGGCGCTTAGGCAACGCACCTAAGGAGCTACATCATGGGCTCCTTATAAGCGTCAGCCCACAGTGCCATCCCTCAGATTTTCTGCAAGAGGCATAAGCCTGTGCAGCTACTAGAAAGTATCGCCAGCTATGCAGTGTCACATTCCCTCTCAGGGAACCAAGGTTATATTCATAACCGAGACATTCCCTTTTCCATGCTGCTTGATGATGCTTTGGGGAACAATATACCATCACGCCATGCGAACAGTAGCTGCCAACAGTCTAAGCCTGTGTAGCAAGCATACGGCAGTGCACAAGGAAGCTTAAAAATTTTAAAACTATTATATTACTCCTGTTCCAACAGAAAGAACCTGGGAAGCACGAGTCAAACTCTTGTCCAGATTATAAAATCGGACAAAAGTATGTGGAGAGGACCACCCTGCCACCATACAAATGTCCTTCAAGGAGGCACGTCTAGCCAAAGCCCACGAGGATGCCACACTTCTCGTAGAATGAGCCCGAATACTCAAAGGTGAAGGCAAACCGCGTGCCTCATAAGCACTCGAAATTGCATCAACAAGCCAATGAGACTGTCTCTGCTTAGAGACCGAAACACCTCTGTTGCTCTGTTGCGGCCACCAAAGTATACAAACAGCTGTTCAACTTACGACACTGGCTAGTGCAGTCGACATAAACCCGCAAAGCCCTTACAGGGCACAGTATATGCAACCTTTCACTCTCATGTGACTCAAATGGAGGAGGAGAGAAAGACTGCAAATTAATTGTCTGCAAGCAAAATTATGTAGAGAAAACTTTAGGCAAATACCCCAAACGAGGTCTCAACAAGGGCATACAGTGGAATTAACACATTATTTTCTGTAGCGCAACGTGTAACCACTAGATAGCACTCTTGGCTTACTTTTGGCGGCTGCTCTGCATTCAGAGTACAGTGAAGGGGGACCTTTGCACCTCTGCTACTGCAGCTGATTGAGTGAGAGTTAATAATATTTTGCCTTTATTATATCCAGGAATGTATAAAGGTCGCCTTGAAATGTGTCTACAGCAGGGACGCTCATTGATAAAACCTCTTCCCTGGCAGTTTGAATGGGGAAGAATGAGTGAACATTGGGGGAATTGGGAACAAGCTGGTTCATCACAACGGCTCCAGCATTATTATGGGGGGACAGTGTGTGGTGTTTATGATAATGTGTTTTGTGCTTGTGCTTTTTGTACATCGAATTCTGCTACGCATGCCCTGAGACCCTTGGTCATGGAGGCAGAGGCTGAATTTGAGTTGAGAACAACATGTAGTTCTTGAGACAAAGTGGTTTTGTACACAAGGGACCAAGATACTTGGTCAAGGGGGGCAGAGGCAAGTTTTTGTTGACAATGCACAATACTAATTCCACAACGTGATTCACCAGGGGGGTGGGGTATAAGGATGACTGAGACAATTTTGAGCATTAGAGGCGTTATGAGTTAGAACTTTTCGATGTGACAGTTGGATATAGTTGTTGGATCTCTCGTTCTTCACTGAGAGAATGCAGGTGTAGTTTCATGTTGGCAGCTTGGGTCAGCACACTTCATGACGAGTGAAGCTTATTGAGATACCAGGTCATGGTGTGGTGGTCGAGTCCCACGCGCAACCAGCACCCGAATCCGGCGGCAACACATCTGGGAAAATCACGCTGCTGTTGTCACAACAAACCCCATCCAAAAAATATAGAGTTTGGGCAAACTAGCTGCAAACTTCCCACAAATTTGCAGCAAATTTGCCACTCATCATTTTCACATGCAAATGAGCTTGTGATTCATCACAAATGTTTGCCAGAAGTTTGCAGCTCTTCACTTCTGGTGTTGAACATGCAGCAAACCTTTGGCAACAATGGACATTTTGCCGCAAGTTTGCCACTTTTCTTCACACGTCTTTGTGTTTGTTTTTGAGTTGCCACAGTATGAAAAAGACTGGCATGTCTTAAGGTCAATATTAGGTCAAAAATGGCAAAAAAGAAACAGATTTCTCTAGAAACTCATCAGTCAATCATTGTTTTGAGGAATGAAGGCTATACAATGCTTGAAATGGCCAAAAAACTGAAGATTTCAAACAAAGGTGTACACTACAGTCTTCATTGAATTCAACCCGCTCAACACCAGTTTCATGTACAACAGTAAAGAGAAGTGTAAAAGATGAAGCGAGGAGCAGTTTTTCCTTCTTCAGGTCAGGCTTTATTTTCCCCTCTGGGCGACACCAATTTACAGTTTACCTTCACACACTAAACTAACACACACAGCTTTCATAAATAAACTTTTACTTCTAGAAAAATCTTTGCTCGGCTCTCTGTCATATCCAGTCCCTTCCCCCACTGAGCGTTGTGTCGCTCTCTTTATGCCGCTCTCCCCGTGCTCACTGAAATTAGAGACAGGTGTTAGACATAATTTAGCTCAGGTGTAAGCGCCCTTACCGCTTTCTCTCTCCGGAGAGATGCTTGACCACGCCCCGCTGCCACAAGAAGATTCAGGGGTGCAGGCCTTATGGGAAAGATTGCAAAGAAAAAGCCACTTTTGAAACAGAAAAACAAAAAGAAATGCAAAAAAAAGTGGGCAAAGAAACACAGACATTTGACAACAGATAATTGGAAAAGTGTGTTATGGATCTTAACCCCATTGAGATTTTGTGGGATCAGCTAGACTGTAAGGTGCGTGAGAAGTGCCGGACAAGACAGCCAGGAAGCGTGGGGTGAAATGTCACCTGAGTATCTGGCAAACTGACAGCTAGAATGCCAAGGATCTGCAAAGCTGTCATTGCTGCACGTGGAGGATTTTTTTGATGAGAACTCTTTGAAGAAGTTTAAGTATTTTTTCACATTATTAATGTCCTGACTATACATTGTGATCAGTTGAATGTCACTTTGGTGAATAAAAGTACCAATTTATTTCCATAAGAGCAAAATCTGTACATTATTCCAAACTTTTGGCTGCCAGTGTATATATATTATAGCTGTCAGAATTAATGTTAACTCATATGATTAATTTAAAATGTTTAACGCGTTAATTTTTTTTAATAGAGATTAACGCATTTACTGTTAATACAGCATAAACACTACAATCTTTGTAATATGTATCTTTGTAATATGTCTGCACGGAGTCATTACACTGATGCACACACCACAGCACCAGAGCCCTTCTACCAAGGGGAGCCTACAAGTTAGCATATGCAGCATTCCCATAGACATTCTATGGCGGAACATGCTAAAGTTGACTGTTACGCTCTCTCCAATGATTGTGCCACGGAGGTTGTTATCTCATTAAATAAAAGAATCTCTGACAGCACTTCCCTGTCAGTGATAAAATGATGGAGAAAGGATCTCTTAGCACTATTTAATTTACAAAACAAGCCCAGATGGGACTTGTAACAGAAATGAAGTATTATTTAGCCTATGTAAGGCACATGGTGAGTTCAAATCAGCGCTCAACGCTGGTGTTGCCGCCCTGATGCGAATCATGAATGCAGCTTCACGATTGCTGTAACAAAGCGGATAGCCACAGTCTACTGGCAGATTAATATTGTGCAGGATGAGAGTTTAAGAGATTTAATGCCCATTTCAATTTATGTGCAACCTCTGTAGGGACTAGTTCTTTCAATTAGTCAAACTCCCACTTAGACTTTGGGAAACGTTTGATGTGACTTGAATTGGTGTTATTTTAGTGCATTTCTATGTTTATATTGTGGAATGCTTTGTTTGGAAAATGTTAATAATCATTATATTGTCACATATTTTTTTGTTTTCTACCTAAGATGAAAATAAATACATTCTGACAAAAAATTAGTACATATAATGTCAAATTTCAGCACTTTAAAAATCTGCGATTAATCGCGATTAAATATTTTATCCGACTGACAGCACTAATATATATATATATATATATATATATATATATATATATATATATATATATATATATATATACTATAAAAATACTCCTAATTTTCATGATTTATACATATATATATATATATATATATATATATATATATATATATATATATATATATATATATATATATATATTAAAAATTAAGAGTGCGGCCCTCGAGGGTACAGGGATCCAGCCTTGCGGCACCCTACCTTCCGGAAGTTGAGTAACCCTGAAATAGTCTAACACATTTGTAAGTAGGTACTGAAAATTTTAACATTACCCAGTTATGAAGGTAGTGATGTAACGTTCATCAGCAGAGCTTTACCAGAGCTTTTTTCCAGGGCAATAACAATGGAAATGTTCAGTAGCTTTTCTGTAGGCAAGACTTTAAGGTATGTGCCTACAGTATATACAAACTGAGCTTCAAAAATAAACCTGAGAAATACTCACTGGAGTGAAAAGTGTGACAGCTAGTCCCATTCTTCCCTATTATCTATGCTGGATATATTTTATGAAAGGCCAAATAGATTGTGCATTGCTCCTATGAGTGTGCTCTTATCTGAAAAATGAAACTGTGAATGCCTATGAACTGCATAAATACTTCTCTGTATTGATCACGTCCATTATAATTCAGGCCATCTGGGAAACAGAGTTTTCCATTGAGACTGGAAAGAAATAATGATTCTGCTACTGAGACGTCATGAGCACTTCTTCATTTGGCAAAGCCCTCCAGTGATGTGAGGCTTTAATAACCTTTAATATTGTGTTATATTGTGTTTAAATCATCCATGAGGAATAATGTCTTTGTAGGTGTTGGGTAAATATAGTGTCTGCAGACCACAGAAACATGAATGCTCACACAAATCCTTTTCACCTTCAATTTTGTTTGTATATAGCAGATCACGATGCACTTCCAAATCCATTACACACCTAGTGCAGTATGAATGATCAGAGTGCACGAAAATATGCTTTCTTCCCTTTTCATCCAGTTGGCCAAAATTGTGACACAAAACTACCATGCCCTACTTTTAAAAGCAGTTGATTTCTTAAAAGCATCAGCTGCGGTATTACTTGTGAATAGTCCTTTGTTATGTTACACTGACAGCAAGTATAAACATAGCATTTTAAAATTCAGATGAGTGTGTTACATTTACCATAATGTATAATTTTATCGTGTGTGTGTGTGTGTGTGTGTGTGTGTGTGTGTGTGTGTGTGTTATAATGTACAGCATGTGTACAAAATAATAGTAATTTCAAAATGAACCTCTTGTATACACTTCAGATTCTTTTAATATGTTCCTCTGACCTAAATTAAACCAGTACACTGTAAAACAATTAAAACTGTTACATTAAGAAACTATTTCTACCTGATCTAACCGATAAAAAATTTTTGTTGGCGTAACCTAACTTATTCAGATTGATTCAGTGATGTTAAATAATATTTTGACTTGAGTAAAACCAGTTAATATAGATTAAAGCACATTTTGTTTATTAACATTTTGTTTCAGTGTAGGAAATTTCATGTACTGTAGTATTAACTTGATACTTCAACATTAAGCATGTTTTTAAGCTATAAAAATGGCCTTGGGACCTATCAGACCCTAATCAGATTGAGTAATAAACATTATACAGTTTTACATACTGGGCCACTAGAAACTTTAAATTCAGATACTGTTTATAATGAGAGAGAGAAAAAAAAACACTTAAAATACATGTATGTAAAATATTCTTTCAAACTACTATTTCTTCTCTGATTCTTCAACACCACAAGCATGTTGCAGACTGAAAGGTGAGTCTGCCTGTCTATTTCCCTTCTTGCGGCTCAACAATTTCAGTCAACTACAGATGCTTTCAAGTAATCCCTTCTCCAGCCCAAAGGAAGCAGCTTTTGTTGCCATGTGGACAAGTAATATAAAGTTGTATTTGTCGACTCAAAATAGCTGCTCTTACTTACATTCTATTACTAGGTCGGCTTACAGAGAAAAACACAAGATAGCTGTGCACATCAAAACAGATTTTATTGTTTTGTGTGTGTAATTACTATACATAGGTCTAGCATCAAACTGCATGCATTGTTAGACCCCTAGAAATGAATCACAACTTCTACTTTGTGGGTGTGAATAAATGATGTGCCCTAAAGGACTTTGGAGTAAACAATCAGTGTGCATTTACTTGAATTATAAAGACTCAAAGGGTTAAGAGTTGGTCAAAATGCATTTTCAGCAGAGGCATTTTTTTATGCAACTTTTGAAAACTATTACTACAAGAAGATGTGATGTGCATTTCACCTTGCACTCGTTCCTAAACCATTACTTGTCAAATGCAGTCAGCACCTTGGCCAGAAATGATACTGTACTTTATAATAATCATGAAAGATTTGCTAATAGCTTTTAGTTGAAGTTCAAGAGTTTACAAAGGTTAGTGTGCCCTCAAAGTTTCAGAGAAAATGGCTTTGCTGGGTTTTGTGTGTGTGTGTGTGTGTGTGTGTGTGTGTGTGTGTGTGTGTGTGTGTGTGTGTGTGCGTGCATGCGTACGTGCGTGCGTGTGTGTTCATCTGTGCAGGTTTCATTAATCAGTTGCTTGAACTTTCCTTTTTTATGTTCCCAAGTGGCACCTGTTTTACAGAATACCTCGTCTCTTAATAGCTGGTAATTAAACAAGCAATTATCTTTACTAAGCCTGCTTCAAATTTGCATTTGAACGCAAAAAGATACACACTAAAACAAAGCTGGTGTCAACAACTTTTTTTCTATCTCATCTTTTAATTTGGTGGAAGGATGAAACAAAAATGTATTTTCTGAGGACAGCTTCAGGAGAGTATTTATAATGTTGTGTGTACAGCATTTTAACAACACAATAATGGATGCTCTGATCTGTTTCAGGTAGCCTACATAAAAAAGCAATGGTGGTCAATTGTTTTCAGCCCGACAATGCTACCAAATTACTTCTTGTAACAACAAGTTGCCTCAAAGAGGCAGAGAGACTGACAATTCCATTTAATTGTGTTGTTTTTAGGTCAGCTGTCTCATTACATGTAATAATACAGTTCTTGTGTGTATTAGGGGAAAACCGTGCTCATTACACCTCAAAACAAAATGTGGCTGTCTCAGACACCACATGTGCACTTAAAGTGTGTAGCCTTCCTATATAACCAGTAAAGTGTTAATGTCTTGTTCTTCCTCAGTTATATAACCCAGCATGAACATAATGTCATTATTAGTTATCTATGTGTAATACAAGTCATGTATAATTTCAATAAACTGAGAAGATGTTGGTGGCCAATAATTAAACTGAAGGATTTTGTATGAACTATAAGATTAATGATTAAGTGTCTATGAATTCCATCCCAAATTGTTTGCAGAAGTGCACGTATATGCCCAGAGTGTCCATTTATTTGGCTTATTAATGCTTTAGTTGGTATTAATTTATCGTCTATGTATTATTTTATAAGAGAGTGTAGTCTGTTGTTGTATCGAATTGTGTTCCCCATCGGAATCTGTTTCCCCCTAGCCCCGATAGGGTATGGGGTTATGGTTAGGGTTAGGGTAGGTAGTGTAGGTTAGGGTTAGGATTAGGGTAGGTAGGGTACGGTAGGGTATGGTAGGGAAGTGTTAGGCTTAGGTTTGTGCATGGGGGAATGCATTCTGACAGCGGAGAATGTTACCATCAGATACTGTTCCCCCCATACAGATCTGCTGGGGGGAAACAGATCCCGACGGGGAAACAGAGTTCGGCACAACACCGTCCCATGACAAAGATGATGCTGGCGGAGGTCAGCAAGTTGTGCTTCATAGTCCGGCTGGAAGCATGGTGGTTCATTTTGGTGGAGTCCATCCTAAGCCAGAGATGCAGGCAGTGGACAGTGAAGTTTTCCATTTCTTACTGTTAGAGTTGGTAGCTGTTCATCCTCTGCAAAGTCCATAGTGGAAGACTGAAGTGATGCAGTCAGTGATGATCATCGAAGCACCCCTTGCTTTTTGGTTGTATGATAAGGTACTGCTATCCACAGTTTTCCAGACTAACCACTGGGTGGCACCATTGACGTTGGACTGTTTTTCTGGTTCCGGTTCCGTATTCAAGGGCATCATGCACCAATTATTTATTTAATTGTTTATTTATTTATTTATTTTATTTTATTTAAAAAATTTTGAGGGGGCACCAACGTTAGCCACCGCAACTGCTGTATAAATCACGGGACACAGTATCACCTTTTTAAAATAACAATTACATTTACAACAGTTTGTCAATAAATGTGTCTCAGTAATGGTTACAATTGGTTACTTTTGATGAGGTGTAGTGCATGTCTGACATCTTCAGGCAGTTTTACATCACTCTTTTTGCGATCTTGCCACCTCTTTTGTGAAGGCATTTTGCATACTCGACACACAGGTTGCGCAAAAGGCACCAGCACAAACCCAACGATGCCCACAACTGCTTCAGCTCAACAGAGCGAAAACATGTAGCCTATTTCTCAATTATTTTAGGTTATAGCAACAAAAAACAAAAAAAAAAAAACTAAGAATATTAAGAAAATAAAGTGGTTTGCATTTCTCCAAGAGTGAGGCTACAGCCTTTAGCGTCAGTCGCTAGTGCGCCTCTTGAGGTCAGGGGAGTGAGGTTTACATACTGCACAGCTACCTACCAGCTGGCTCCTGTTACATAAAGACACACAAACCCTTTTAAGTGCATTTCAGCACCAAAGGAAATCAACAGCAACAGATCAAACAAAAACATAAACATAATCTATGTTAGATTATATAAAAACACTGATTGACTGTTCCACAGTCAGATTTTATTAGCTACCATAACACTGCTCATTCCGTTGGTGCTGCTTGACCTTCCCCATGAGCCCGATCTGCGAAGCAGCCACTGGACATCACTTATAGCAGAACGCATGTGACTTGATTGGATTTGGACTGATGAAATTTAGACATGTGAATAAAGATTCCTGCCACAGGCATTCTTTTCATGCAATAACCATTTAATTTAATGATCTAAGGTGCATATACGCTTTTGGAAGTTTAAATAATCCATTCAAAATTCTCTTGGCTCAAAAATCAAAGGGGGCACGTGCCCCCTCATTTTTAATGGCTCTGACGCCTCTGTCCATACTCCACAAGAAAGTACCAATACAAGCTTTCCAGACAGAGACCAACAACCATTTTAAGTGTTAGTTGGAGTAAAAATGAGTTTAGGCTCAACTTGTGCAGTTGTTGACTGTCATAACAACTCAAAGTAGTTAATGATATCAGTGTAACTAAGTTCGTACCTTCAAGTCATCCATCCACTCCTTAAACTTTGACAAGTGAGGCACTGTCAAAAAACGGTCATCGCGACTCTTTAAAGTATCAGTACTATGGAGCCGCATGCCAAAGAAAGACTATCTTTACCAATTTAATACGCTACACATTCCATTATCCACTAAGAACATCCGCTGATGCGAGTAAAACGGGAGACCAGAAAACAAAAACAGACTTCCGTTATGAATTGTGGAACACTTCCGCATTCAGGAAAAAGGTGGATATTGCAGAATAATAACAATGCCCTGGCTCCAGCCATGACTGAATGGCACTGCCTCAACTGATTTATTATTGCTTTTATAAAACTGTTACACCATAATTGATATTTTGAGGACACAAATGCACATTAAAATATATTTTTTAAAAGTAGCCTAAAATTATTAAATGCCATCCTTTCATTAGAAGATAGTCCTTGACAGTAAACAGTATGTTGCTGTGCAACAATAATAACAATCAGCTATGAGTGCTGTGCAGTTATTCAAATGGCTCTGTGAAGAAATTATAGGTGCTTTATTGTGAGGAAATACTGTACATATATTGATTTTATCTCATACATGTAGGCCCAGTCATTTATATTTGTAGCTTACAGTGTAGCCTAATTTGACCCTTTCTAAGAAATGCAGGAATGCAATATTGCCAATACAGTTACCCTAAACTGTTCTAATTCAATGCTACACACTGTTTCACATACAGTCACAATAAATATCACACCAAACCATTTAAATGCTTTAAGGAAAAATTATATCATGTGTTATAGGAATGTTATGATGAAGTTATAAATATGTTTTGATAGTAATGACAGCAGGCTAATATCTAAGGTAAGAGCTGATATGCTACTCCTCAATTTGACCTGGGATCACACAGCAGTCGCTCAGTCCTGTGGAGGTGAAGGGCATCATGTCCAAAGATATCTCCATTTCACCTTCCTGCTGCTCTAGAGCAGGCAATGGCACATTTCTGTGAATACGAGAGGAATCCGACATGACCGAGACCTTGTCGAAAGGTATGTCCAGGTCCTCCGCATGACCGGGGACCAAAACCAGGCGCTGAGGATTGGAAACCCCCACTGCATCCTTCTGGAGAAGAGTTGTGTCATGATGGTAAGACACCAGTTCATTGCTAAAATTCACAGTCTCCACCGCGGACGGTGCGCAAAGTCTGTTGCAACCCAGTATAGTAGTAAAGGCTTTTCTGAAATCTGCATTGCACGCGTAGATGACCGGGTTGAGGGAGGAATTTGCCCATCCGAACCACACGAATATGTTGAATGTGGTGCTGCTCACGCACAAAGAATCTCCAAGCGTGTCCAGGTCACAAAAAGGCACGATGCAGTTCAGCACGAAAAATGGCAGCCAGCAGAACACAAAGACCCCCATGATGATAGACAGTGTTTTCAATACTTTCGTTTCCTTCTTAAACGTGCTTCTAAGGGACTGTTCACTTGTGCAGTTATGGTGATTTGGATTATGTCCAGCTGCTTTCTCCAAAGTGGAGATCCTTCGGATCTGCGTTTGCGCAATCCTGTAGATGCGTGTATATGTTCCGATCATGATAATAACAGGGATGTAAAAGCTTATGAGTGAAGATGCAATAGCATACGTCCTGTTTAAAGTCGCAGTGCAGTCCTCGAATGGGATTGTGGTGCGGTTTAAGGGAGCATTGCGATCTGTCTCAGCCCTGTGCCAGTTGAGTCTGACCGGGATGAAAGAAATTAGGATGGAAAGGGACCACGCCATTCCAATCATTATAAACGCCACCTTTTGGGTCATTTTACGTTCGTAACGAAATGGGCTTGAGATGGCCCAGTATCTGTCCAAACTTATAATGCACAAATTGAGAATAGAAGCCGTTGAGCACATGATATCAAAGGCTATCCAAATGTCACAGAAGCTCCCGAAGAGCCAGCAACCAACCACCTCAGAGACAGCCTTCCATGGCATAACCAGAACAGCCACGAAGAGATCAGAAACTGCCAGGGATATGACGAAAAAATGAGTGACTTTGGATCTGAGATGTCTGAATTTGATGACGGCGGCGCACACGAGTGTGTTCCCCAGCAGCGTGGAAAGGATGAGGGCGCAAAGAGCGCAGCCCTTCAGTGCGCGGACACTCACACCGGAGCTGTCCCTTTCAGCACCATCGCTCTCCCTTCCTGCTGCTTCCATGTGTAGACCCAAATCAAATATATCATTGTCCTCAAGTGGCTCCTCACGTCAACAGATCCTCTGTTTCCCTTGGCTCTTTTACAAAAAGTCTCGATGTCTTCCCTCCTAAAAAGTGGTGTCGTGCTCCTGATAAATAGTGCGTCAGAGAGAAGAATGGAGACGAACAGCACACTCACTGATGAAAAAATAGAGTTTCATGCTATATAAGGAGAGGACGGGCCAGTTAGTAGAGTACGACATCACTGAGTTTGAGATAGTTGGAAAAGACAGCAGCTGAGCTTCACCCTAGAAATGTGTTCGTTTCGAATGTGAGATATAGGCTATGTGATACGACAAAAAAACACGTGTCTTAAAGGTGCTGTAAGCTATTTGTTTATGGAATGGTATGCAGAAAATGTTCCTTCTCCAGAAACGATAGCCTTAAATAATTGTCTATATGCACTATAATGATATTAGTGAAATGAGCAGGGTACAACGGGGCTGAAGGCCACCGGGAAAAAAGGCACATTTGATTTTATTTCCCCCCAAAACACTAAATGGCAACAAAAACTACCACAGCACTTTTACTAAACGTCGGTTTGTCACTGCAAGGCAATTTGATCTAATAATTAATCATTTTTAAATGTATGTAACTAATGAAATCCCTGAAATTAACACTTTTATTTTGAGACAAAATACTTATTTGAAGTGGGCTTACATTGACTGATACAATCACAATAGAGATTCACTTGTTTAAAGAATGCTTGAGATGTTATGAAATGTCAAATGTGATTGAAATTAACAGTAAATCGTGCCCCCTTTTCTGATGTTATTTTGAATAAGTGTTATCTTAATTTGTTACTCAATGAAGCATCTTGCTGTCTCAAAAGTATTTGCATTAGTTGGCAAATCTTGCACTGTAACATTTGGCCCTATATATATATATATATATATATATATATATATATATATATATATATATATATATGTGTGTGTGTGTGTGTGTGTGTGTGTGTGTGTGTGTGTGTGTGTGTGTGTGTGTGTGTGATATCACTATAACGCCCCCTGGGAGCCTTTATCCCAGGTGGGAGGTGAAAGGCCACCCTTTTTTTCTTTCTTTATTTCTTTTTTTAATACAGTGATTTTCATTAAAATAAATAAATAAATAAATAATAATAAAAAAAAAATAATGCTATGTAGTTACTTCTTTTTACACAAATTATGTTGCACAATCAATATTCAATAAAAATAAATCAATTTCTTTTTTAATCTTGATATACTGTGTGACCAGCAAAAAAGCTAATTCTTCCTCAAAGGGATAGCCAAGTTCACCCAAAAATTACAATTCTCTTTCCATTTACTCACCCTCAGCCCATCTCAGATGTGTTTTAATTTCTTTCTTCTGCAGAACACATACAAAGATTTTTTTTAAGAATGTCTCAGCTCTGTAGGTCCATACAATGCAAGTGAATGGTGACCAGAACTTTGAAGGTCTAAAAAGCACATAAAGGCAGCATAAAAGTAATCCATACAACTCTAGTAGATAAATCCATGTCTTTAGAAGCGACATTATAGGTGTGGGTGAGAAACAGATCAATATTTAAGTCCTTTTTTACTATAAATCTCCACTTTCACTTCCACATTTTTTTTAATTTATTTATTTATTTATTTTTGCCGATTCACATTCTTCATGCATATTGCAACCTACTGGTCATGGATGGTCAAAATTGGAGATTTATTGTAAAAAAGGACTTAAATATTGATCTTTTTTTCACCCACACCTATCATATCGCTTCTGAAGAGCCATTTGAGTCTTATGGATTACTTTTATGCTGACTTTATGTGCTTTTTGGAGCTTTAAAATTCTGGCCACCATTCACTTGCATTGTCTGGACCTACAGAGCTAAAATATTCATGTAAATAACTATATTTGTGTTCTGCAGAAAAGAGAAAGTCATACACATCCGGGACGGCATGAGGGTGAGTAAATGATGAATTTTAATTTTGGGGTGAACTATTCCTTTAATGTGTGCCTTTATGCTGTATTCACGTCTGTATAATTGCAAGATGGCAACTCGGAGGTTCTTCTCGGAGCTGTTCACGTCCTGGAAACTCAGAATTTATCAGTTTCTATGACAACACTCATAAAGCCCAGGGCCGGCACTAGCTATAGGCAGATTAAGCAATTGCCTATAGACCTCCACATTGCAGGGGGGCCTCCAAAAGACTTGTGAACTTGGTGATTAGACAGAGCTGTGTGGGACAAGTTTCATTTCTTGCACTTGTAATATCCACAAATGGCACCTATTATCAGTGTTGCAACAAATAACATGTCAAAATGGGTCTGATTAAAGCAATATTCCATGTTTAATACAAGTTAAGATCAATCGATCAATCGAAGATCAATGGCATAATGTTACCACAAAAACTAATTTCGACTCGTCCCTCCTTTTCTTTAAAAATAAAAGCAAAAATCTGGGTTACAGTGAGACGCTTACAATGGAAGTGAATGGGAACAATCAGTAAACATTAAAATACTCACTGTTTCAAAAGTATAGCCACAAGACGTAAACAAAATGTGTTAACATGATTTTAGTGTGATAAAATCAGTAACTAACCTTTTTCTGTGTAAAGTTATAGTCAATTTTACAACTTCGTTGCCATGACAATGTGATGTCAATAAACCCTAAAATGACTGTAAAAATGACAATTTATCAACTTTACTGCTCTAATAATACATGAGCTTTGACAGAAAAATTAATGAAAGTGCTTTAAAAAAAATTATTAGCTTCACATTTCTGCCTTTAAACCCTCCAAAAAATTGGCCACATTCACTTTCATTGTAAGTGCCTCACTGTAACCTTGATTTTGCTTATTTATTTATTTATTATTATTATTATTATTAAGAAAAGGAGAGACGAGTCAAAATTAATTTTTGTGGTAATCAACATTCCACTTCTGTCACTCACTCGACGTTGTGTCGATGTATTGACACTAGGGGTCGCCCTTGGGACCCCCAAACACCTCAGATCTTTAAGAAAAGGCCAATGAGAATTGGCGAGTGGAATTTGCATGCCACTCCCCTGGACATACGGGTATAAAAGGAGCTGGCTCGCAACCACTCATTCAGATTTTTTCTTAAGAGCAGAGGGGTTGTACTATCAGCGAGCTGAATACTACTGCTGTTCCATTCACCTCTTAAGAAGCGTATGCTGTTGGATATACGGCACATTTCCAGCGGCTTTCTTTCCTTCTGCACGACAAGTGCAGATTTCGCCCCTGGGTGCTTCGACAGCGCTAAAAGAGTGTATATTCTTGCTAAAGAGTATATTTTCTCTATTAGAGCACACACATTGACGTTGAACATACTTTTAAAGATGCATCTTTATAAAGATGCCTTTCCGTCTTTGTATGATTCCTGGATGCGGTCGCTATCTCTCTGCTTCCGACGACAACAGGCGCTGCATCACGTGTCTGGACAGCAATCACACTGAGGCAGAGTTCGTGGATGGTTCATGTTCTCATTGCAAGAATATGACCATGGCAACGTTGCGGTCACGGCTTTCCTTCTTCCGGGGGAAAGCCACTCTAGCCGCCCCCCATGCCTCGCCTTTTGCTTTTGCTTCATTTGGGGGCTTCAATGGGCGCGGCTCCGCCGGGTAAATCCCCGTGGACCTCCCATTCCCCAGCACGCTCGTTTGCCCCCGGCGAGTTCCGAGAGGAGACCAGCTCGCCCCAGGGCCAGCTTAGTGTCCCTTTCGGAGCTCCAGAGCGGCATGAGTGCTCGATTGCTGCATCAGAGAGCGTACTGGCGATGTCAGACGCCGAGAACTCGACTGGGCTGCCACCTTCGGGTCGGCCTGCCCAGTCTGAGGCTGATGGCGAGATGACCGCCATGCTTGCCCAGGCCGCCGCGTGTGTCAGGTTGGAGTGGAACCTTCCACCTTCCCCTGAGCCCTCATGGCTAGATGATTGGTTCCTGGGTTCGGGGCGCCGCTCACAGGCATGCCCCTCCGGTCCCTTTCTTCCCGGAAGTGCACAACGAGCTGACGAGGTTGTGGAGGGCACCTTTTTCTGCCCAAAACCGACCTCCCAGCTCGTCCGCTCTCACTACCCTTGATGGCGGGGTGGCCCACGGGTATAAGGAAGTCCCTCAGGTGGATAAGGCGGTTGCAGTGCACCTGTGCCCGCAAAGCGCAGCCACCTGGTGGGATCACCCGGCACTCCCTTCCAAGGCCTGTAGGATGACGTCATCTCTGACGGCCAAAGCCTACAGTGCCTCTGGTCAGGCCACCTCTGCCCTGCATGCCATGGCCCTCCTGCAAGTACACCAGGTCAAGGCACTAAAGGAACTGCACGTGGGTAGTCCTGATCCCGATGTGAGGCAGGAGCTGCGCTCGGCGACCGACCTCGACCTCTGGGCAACGAAGGTCACAGCGTGAGCACTCGGGCATGTGATGTCCACCCTCGTGGTCCAGGAACGCCACCTGTGGCTGAATCTGGTCGAGATGAGGTACGTGGACAAGGTTCGCTTTCTCAACACCCCCATCTCCCAGATCAGCCTATTCGGCGACACCGTCGAAGACTTCGCCCAGCAGTTCTTGGCGGTGAGGAAGTAGACGGAAGCTATACAACACATCTTGCCCCAGCGCAGCTCAAGATCCCGTATCCTGTCTGCTCGCCGAGGGCATCCCCCTGCGGCGGCGAAAGCCCAGGAGGCTCCGCCTCAGCCCGAGCCCAGTTCTCGGCCCCAGCGTAGAGCCCCCTGCAGGAAACTGATGCACCCCGCCTCACGGGCCGGCACGAGGACCCGGAAGGCTCCTAAGCGCCCCTGAGACGGACGACCCAGGGAGTGAGATTTCTGCTGCAAACCCGGAGCTGGTATCCAGACCACTCCATCCCCCGGTGGAAGGCCAGGAGGTAAATCCTTGGTTTCCTTTTCTTTTATGTTCGCCGCACCCCGAACGGGCTGCAGTACCCACATTCTCAAAAGAGCAGTTTCCTCACTCCCTGGGTCACATAGCCAGTGTTTACGACCGCAGTTATCATGGCAACCGGGCACTGAGCACCTGCGAATTAGACGCCGCGAACGCAGGCCCCCCGCCTTCGTGCGGTCGGTCGCACCACACTCACATCCACGGCCAGGTTGTTGTGACGGACTACGAGGATGGTCAAAAAGTCCCTCTTCCCCCGTCGCGAACGCCCCGCAAGGTAAGTGCTTCAAGGGTCCCCTCAGCACAGCCACGAGTTCGAGACGAAGCGAGGCTCCTCGACGTGGCATCCCCTGCTCCCTCCTGCCGCGAGGCCCCACCCACAGGTATGTTAAACACGATCGTCCCCTTAGTGCCCCTCGGCTGGAGCTTGGACGTGGCAAGCGCTTTCCAACCCATCGCGGTGGTTGGCCAGGATAATCCGACTCGATTCGCTACGCGATTCAGTTCGCCAGGCACCCACCCTGGTTCAGCGGCCTCCGCTTCACTTCGGTGAGGGGCGAGAACGCCACCACCTTGCGTGCGGAGATCGCGACCCTTCTGCGCAAGGGTCTGATAGAGCCTGTCCCTCCAGCCGAGATGAAGAAAGGGCAGCACACCATGATACAGTGGACAGTAAGTCCTTAGGGAAGCACGACCTGATCATCAGGTTCCTCAGAGGCGCCTGGAGGCTGAATCCTCCTAGGCCACGCCTGTTCCCCTCATGGGATCTCTCCGTGGTCCTCCTGGACCTCCGCGGAGCCACCTTTGAGCCGTTAGAGTCAGTCGAGTTGAAAGCCCTCTCCTTGAAGACGGCCCTCCTGATTGTGCTCACCTCCATCAAGAGGGTCGGGGAACTGCAAGCGTTCTCTATCAGCAATACCTGCCTGGAGTTCGGTCCGGGTGACTCTCACGTAATCCTGAGACCCACAACCCCCTTCAGGGATCAGGTGGTGAACCTGCAAGCGCTGCCCCAGGAGGAGACAGACCCAGCCCTGTCATTGCTGTGTCCGGTGCGTACTTTGCGCATCTACTTGGATTGCACGCAGAGCTTTAGATGCTCTGAGCAGCTCTTTGTCTGCTTTGGTGGACAGCGGAAAGGAAATGCTGTCTCCAAACAGAGGCTTGCCCACTGGATCGTGGATACCATCGCTATGGCATACCAGGCCCAGGCCATGCCCGCCCCTTCGGGAATACGAGCACACTCCACAAGGAGTCTGGCATCCTCGTGGGCACTGGCCCATGGCACCTCTCTAGCAGACATCTGCAGGGCAGCGGGCTGGGTGACACCCAATACATTCGCAAGATTTTACAATCTCGGGGTCGAGCTGGTTTCGTCCCGTGTTCTGTCAGGTACGAACAGGTAAGTTCGGGAATACGGACAGCTGGCCGGGTGTATCGCTTGCGTATAGTGCCTTTCCCCTCCAAAGAGGCGAAGATGTGCGCTTCTTTTCCCATGCGAGTTCATGAACCCGTGAACTCTGGATGTCCTTCCTCCCTAGCCCTGTGTCTCACAAATTCAGCTGAGGAATTCACAGCCGGAACCAGTACGTGTGCTAATATGCCCTTACTGAGGTAGGTGCTCCACAGGTGCAGGTTACTCCGGTAACCCCCTGTGATGTATTTTCCGCAGTACGGTCTCCCTGTCGGCAGACCTGCGTCTCCCTTCGACAGAGCCCTCTCTGTCCTGGTCGCCGTGTTTTTTAGAGCTCCTCCCCTTTCAGACAGGACCTACCACCGCGCCTCATCCATGTGCAGCTCTGAGCCAACATGACGTGCTTGCCACAGGTTACCTCCCCTCCGGGCAGGATGTGGTCTCTGTGGGGTCTTTTCCCCCTGAAAGAATAGGATAGGAAAAGAACACCTTCCCCGGCGCATATATTGAGTGTTAAAATGTGCCCAGCTGAATAACTGAATACTCTGTGGAGAGAAAACATAGAGAGAAAAGACAGCGGCTGACACAACCTGCTTCCATACTAGATACGTCTCTGAGTGACAGAAGGGGAATGTCTCGGTTACTGTCATAACCTCCATTCCCTGATGGACGGAACGAGATGTTGTGTCCCCCCCTGCCACAATGCTGTACTACCCGCTGAAATGGCCGGGACCCTGTCTCGGCTCCTCAGCACAAAACCTGAATGAGTGGTTGCGAGCCAGCTCCTTTTATACCCATATGTCCGGGGGAGTGGCATGCTAATTCCACTCGCCAATTCTCATTAGTCTTTCCTCAAAGATCTGAGGTGTTTGGGGCTCCCAAGGGTGACCCCTAGTGTCACTACATCGACACAACGTCTCGTTCCCCCCATCAGGGAACGGAGGTTACGACAGTAACCGAGACGTTATGCCACAAATGCTGTCGATTAAGCCGAACTTGTTTTGAATCAGGGAAATTCCTTTATGGCCAAAACGGTTGTTGATAACAGCAAAATATTTATCACTACATTAATTAATTCACCTCTATATGTTGTTGCTAAATTTTTAAGAACAAAGAAAACGCTCAAAGCAATGAAGCAAGTAAGTTTCATAGCAAACTGCAAATAAAGTCCTCTTCAAATGAATATATATTGGCAAACATACTGAAAATTAGCACACACCCAGTCTGTCATTTTATTACATGATGAACTGTTTCCACACAAAAGCAGTTTATGCAGCGGCCTAATGTTTCATCTCCATTCACTTGCATTTAAACAGCTCTCCATGTTGACCGCTCCAAGATGGCGCCATGGTTGGCCTATCCGAACCAGCTGAACGAGGCATCTATTTAGGTCTATTTATGGAATGAGGCATCTAATTAGGTCTATTTATGGTAACGATGACATAATAAAATAGTATATCAAACAGAAATATGTGTTCACTACCTTTAACTGTTGAGGACGCTGCCATTTTGGTTATTTTGTATATGAAGTCATGACTGTCAAGTTGAAGATTCATAGAATTCCGAGTTTATAACTTATTACGAGTTCTACGAAAATGTAAAAGCTTTTTACAAGTGGAAATCTCGTAATTACGGTAATTCCAACATGTCGTGAATGCACCATTAGCCCTGTTGTACCCTAAATGTTTTGGTGAATACTAAATTGCTAAAATCCTTCGGAGGTATGGGGGTGCCATTTGTAAAATAAAACATGTTACAAATACTGGTTACATTTTGACAAATTTAACAGAAAAATCTGCTCAATTTGGCCAGATTTACATAAATAAGCATTTCATTTTTTTTATCAATTTTTTTTAATCAATTTATTGTGCAACAATACTTACAAATAAAATAAATATAAAATCTAAATCTAAATGTTACATCTAAATTTTCAATTTAAATCTAGATGTTCAATGTGAATGTTGAAACTAAATGTAAAGTATAATCCAACATGTAAATCTAAATCCAAATGTTAAATCTAAATTTAAATCTAAAATATAAATCTTAAATATATAAAATGAAATATAAATATAAATCTTGAGCTAACCATTTAGAGGACATGTAAATGAATAACGCCCCGGGGCTGTCTTGACTGATGACGTAAAAGCCGTGCGACAGGGCAGCGAACAGCAGTGGCAGATGACCTTGGGCCTGCGTCTAAACGGGATAAAACGCCTCCGAAGGGCAATTTGAAAGGGATCGAAAGAGGCCCCCACGTTGAAGGGTCGTTCCAAACCTAAGGCTCATGATTGCTGGTTCGAAGGGTCCTTTAAAACGAGCGTTTTCGTAGGGTTCAACCGATGGACACTTCACTGCCAACCAAATCTGTAGGTTTGTCTAATGTAAATTAAACCAGCAGCAACTACAATCACAATATGTTTCTTTACACAAAAACATGTGACCTCCCTTCATCTCCGTGGTTTATAAAAGCTTTAATCATTATTATAAACTTTTAAAAATGATTTTCAACCCCTGGCTTTCTTCTTGAGACTGGCTAATGCTTGTCATTTTACTGTAAATTCGCTGGATCTGTTAAATAAAATATAATTATACACTGTGGCATTTTATTTATTGAATCATTTAACATGCACTATATTTGTTTACAGGTTCGTTTTTTATTAAAATAAAATATTGTAGCCTATTTTTAAGGCATAGATTTCAATTCCATAAAATTCCAGCTAAATTAATATTTATTTGACATAATATTTACTAAAATAGCTTGAAATAAATAATATGAAAATTAATCCACTTGAAAAAACAAAAAAACTTTTTTAACTTTATAAAAAATACATCTGTAAAAATAAAACATTTATTCTTTAAATAACTTCTTGGTTCTATAAACCTATTATAGTATTTTTTCACAATTAACGAAATTGTTAAAACATAAAAAGTAAACTGTAACCAGTTCACTCACTGTGCACACTGCCACTGGGAATCACGTGTTCTCAAATAAAGATCAGGTGCCGCAAATCTGGCCACCCCGCCCCCGTCCCGAGCTCGCAAGATCGCAATGGGAGAGAGGTGCCCCGAGTTGTTCCTGACAGGCTACTCAGCCAAAAAAGCTCTAAATGGTTAGGATTAGAGGTTCATAATGTATTCTTACATTGGGCACATACATAAGATAACCATAATCAGCAGTATAGGTACACCGTGACACAAGATCGACACAGCGGTCTTGAGAAAATAAGTATCAACCATGTGATTGCCGGGCAGATTTGACAGTCACTGATGATTTTACATCAATGAAAACTAGAAGGGGAGGGTTAAATTTGAAATTAGGAATTATGTGTGAGCACAAGCAGCAATCTGTAAGTATACCATTTTCTTTATTTATTGACTCTATTTAACTGTGCAATTTAAGTTCTGTATATATAAAGTACATGGTAATATAATTTGCCATATATATATATATGTAGTTACTTCATTTATATATTCATTGTCTAGTTATACAAGTTTTTGAAAATGATGCCATTATTGTCTCCGTGTAAACATACAAAAACGGGAATTTGTGAAAACGATGACATCATGCGCACGCATATTACGTGTTCAGTCTATAGGCATGCGCGCGAGTACTTCAAAACAATGCGCGAGACGTTCAAAACTACAATGGCGGACTACTGGACAGTGTTTGTGCTGCTCAAGATTGAGTTTATTGACGCTTCTCCAACAAAGTGTAGATTTACTACATCACTACTACGACCAGCGATCGCCATCTTCATTGTTTGTATTCACCGCTCTGTGGAAGAATGCTAATGTGCGCAGGCGCGTAGTGTTTCTTTACAAAGTGACATCGCCAACTACTGGCCTGGCATCCATAATATAGGCTTTTTAGTCGTTTTTGCAGATCCGTGTGAATGGGGATCGTTTTGACAACATTGTCGTCTGTACGTGAAACTTTTCAAAAACGCAAAAACTTTTCCGTTTTTAGTACATCGTTGCCGTGTAAACGTTCCCTAAATCTCCACTTACACTTTCAGATCTGAAAGTGAAACTAAACAGGCATCACTTGTGACTTTAAGATGTGAAAGTGGAGATATAGAGTAAAAACATATCTCACCCACACATATTATATCACTTCTGAAGACATGGATTTAACCACTGGAGTCTTATGGGCTAATTTTATGCTGCCTTTATGTGATTTTTGTAGCTTCAAAGTTCTAACCAACATTTACTTGCATTGTATGGACATACAAAGCTGAGATATTGTTCTAAAAAAATAAATAAATATTTGTGTTCAGCAGAAGAAAAAATGTCATACATATCTGGGATGTCATGAGGGTGATTGAATAATGATAAAATTCTTATTTTTTGGTGAACTATTCTTTTATATATTTTGTGTTAAAGCATAGTTCTGTAAAAAATAAATAAATAAATAAAAAATTTGGGGTTGGGAAGTTAAGGGGGGCACCACGTCATATCTCGCCTAGGGCACCAAGCCAGAACCGCCACTGCTCATGCGCGTCCAGTGATCCTATAATCTCTTGACCGCATCTAATTTGGCTTGGAACCTTCGCATTGACGGACTGTCACATAACATTCATAAATCAGAGACACAGCTGTCAGTTGGTGGCTCGCACAGACCCAGCACTTGCAGTGCAGTATTAATATATTACAGTATATATTAATATATAAATATTATATGAGTATTATATTAATATATATGTATGATTTACTTTTAATATTTGTAGTATTTTAAAGATTCAAGTATTGCAAAATTAGCTGCAAAAATAAAGGGCATCTTGTGGAGAACTTGCTTCTGTTTCACACGACAATAAAAGAATGAGTACAAGCTGGTCCTGAATAAATTATTTAGTCAACTGCAATAATGACAATTGTGCATGTGCACAATTTCATTTTTTACTCTGTGCTTGTGCATTGTGGGATTTAAATATATCCAAGTGGCTCGAGTGTTTTGACTACATTCACCAAAATTTGTTCAGATCCATTTAATGATTCAGTGACCATTTCTGGTGATGCCACCGGTTGATGTCTTGTGTGAAATGAGTTAGTCACTGAATCAACGATCAAAAGAACATTTTAATCCTTTAAAATTTGTATGCCTACAGACCTACAAAGAGACTTTAGCAGATGTTTTAAGCATTATAAGAACAAAGCAAATCTATCATTTCCCTACAGTTTGTAAACTACTGAGCATGACTTTTATCAAAAGACAACAATAATATTCTTATAATAATTATAATGACTTTCAATAACGTCTGTTTGTTTTCATGTTTAAAAAGCGTGTCTACATATCTATTCACTTCAGTAAAATGAACACAGAGGATCAATCTTTTTTCCTACAGTTTGTCGACTGCACACCAACACAGAGGTAAAAACAGGAGCTGATATTAAAAATAGCTTTACATATTTAACACATATCAGACTGACCCGTTTTCAAATCACTTTCACACATTCAGCAAAAATAGTGACAATACACGCAAGAACCAATGTGCGCGATTTCTACACTTCTGCTTCTTCTCCTGCTTTTTTTTTTTTTTTTACACTTTTGGCAGGCACTGCAGCGCGAACTGTACAAAGCATGTAGCGTCAGGAGCGCTCTCAGCTGCACTTATGTAAACAAAGATGTCTCGCCAGTTTCAAATGGGGGAAATGATGAATTAACACTGATATTTCGGTCGGTCCCTCACACAACACTATCGAATGGCTTCGGAAGAATTGATATATAAGGCACAAGAGTTAAGGACGATTTGTATGGTGCTTTTGGAACTTGGACAGCCTATCACCATCCTCTCATCCCTGAGGCTTGTCGCTTACACGTTGTACCTGTTACTTTTCTCAGCGCTGGCCAGGATGGGCCAATCACAGTCGTTTATACTTACTGGAAGTTTATTGGAGTTTAAAAATGCTTTTATAGATACTACTGAGGCGGATTAACATTCACAGGTATGAATCTTTGCCATTATTATTATTATCTTATTATTAAAAAAAAAAAAAAAAAAAAAAAACAATCCAGTGTAAATGTCTCCATTGAGAGAAAAACGTTCTGCTATTTAAATGCAGATGAATGGAGGATTCGGTTTGCAATGTGTTCATGCCCAGGGGTTGTATCACTTTTTATTTATTTATTTTTCCTTCTGTTTTGTATGGTTTGAAAGTGTATAGGCATAATTAAAATGTTTTATGTATTTATGTAATACAGAAATTATACACAATATACTCAAAATGCTGTTAATCTTGTACGTTTTGTGCGCAAAAGTTTTTATTGTTTCAAAGGGGGGCATGACCAAATACATTTGAGAACCACTGGCTTAAAAGAAGGATTGATTTTTGTTTTTTTTTCTGCAGTGCATTTCATGTAATGCTGCCAATCAAGAATGATATGACGATAAATAACTCTCGCTTGTGTGTTCCTCATTTCTAGATCATTCATTTAGATCAACATCAATGCAGATAAAAACATGGAGAAATGAGCACTGTTGAAAGCAACTTTGCAGAAATGAACAGAGTTGATTAGACTGTCTGACTGACGACCTATTACATAAGGGTTGTTTTGGCTCATGAAACTCACCTGTGATTGGCTGGATGGTCGCTCAATCAGCCCAAAGTAACAAAACGCAAAGAATACTGTATACAAATCCACCATTTGGACTCAATATGGGTTTAGCTTGGAAAAGTGCGGGGGACAAAAATCACCTTTTTAAAGAGTGCGGGGGACGTGTCGCCCACGTTCCCCACAGCTGCTACGCCATTGTAGATATTCAATGACTTGTTTAAATGGTATAACTGTGTATTTGTGGAATGACCTTATTTGTATTTGCATGGGTACAAATGTGCAGAAGCATGACAGAACAACCACATAATTCAGTGATGCAAAGAACAAAAATACTACATTTTGTTCATGTTCCGCAAATCCTGATTCCTCGCACCCTTTTGACCGCTATTGCAGATCGCTCAACGAAGACACTTCACGAGTGAATCTGCCAATGTTGTCTGCTGCCCTGTCGCACTGCTTTAATGTCATCAGTCAAGACAGCCAAGGGGTGTTTTTAATTTGCTTGTCCTCTAAATGTTTAGCTCAAGATTTAGATTTAACATTTATATTTAATTTTTATATTTAAGATTTATATTTAAGATTTACATTTAGGATTTATGTTAATAATTTACATTTAAGATTTATATTTGAATTTATAAGTAAGATTTATTTTTAACATTTATATATAGCATTTATATTTACATTTAGATTTAACATTTACATTTAGATTGATACTGAAGATTTATATTTATATTTAAGATTTACATTTAGGATTTATATTAATCATTTACATTTAAGATTTACATTTATATTTATATTTAAGCCAACAAAATCATGTAGTCTTTCTATTAGAAAGGGGGTGAGGGATGATCGGATTTCATTTGAGGTGTAGGGGAAAAGAATCCAGGTTGTGGCAGAGCGGCCTATTCGAAGTTTAGGGAGAGAATACACAACAGATCTTTCAGACAAACACATGGCAGAGTTGGTCCAGAAGCAACTGAAAGAGGGCCTGGATAAGATAGACAATTGTCATCTCCTAGGCAAATTCAAGGTTTGGTGTTACCAATTTACACTCTACATTGCCTGATGTGGCCGCTAAAAATGTGTGAGATTTCTACAGCGGCAGTGGCAAGGACTGACGGATTGATCTCTGTGGTATGGCAAAGAGGAGAGTTGCCCCCTATATGAGGCCCCAAGAGCAAACTTGCAGCACATATTGGTTGGGTGCAAGACAGCCCTGGACCAAGGACAGTACAGGTGGTGGCATGAACAGGTCCTGCGGAAGCTGGCAGAGATCCTAGAGGTGCATAGAGTGAAGGCAAACAAAGGCAACCATGCTCCCCAGAGGCAGGGTTTTGATTTTGTTAAAAAGGGAGGTGCTACATAAGGCACAGCACAGAGGGAAGCCAGATCAATCTTGGCATCAAAGTGATTGGTCAATGATGGTTGACCTTGGCCAGCTGCTAAAATTTCCTACCGAGGTTGCCATTACCTTCTTGAGGCCGGATGTAGTGTTGTGGTCGACTTAGGAATATAGCAATGACTGAGCTTACTGTTCCATGGGAAGAGGGTCTGGAGACATCCTATAAGAGGAAGAAGCTAAAATATGCTGATCTGGCCGCAGAGTGCAGGGAAAATGGACGGAGGACTGCCACCTACCCTGTGGAGGTTGAGTGCTCTGCAGCTGAGCTGAAGGCACTGGTGGAGGTGCGGTAGAGAATAATGCCCGGCAGGTTATTACAGCTACCTGTGCATCTGTTTAACATTTATATATAACATTTATATTTATATTTAAGATTTATATTAGAGTTGTACAGTTAGATTTAACATATACATTTAGATTTACATTTTTTACATTTAGTTTTAACATTTACATTCAATATTTAAATTGAACATTTAGATTTAGATTAAGATTTAACATATAGATTTAGATTTGATATACATTTTTAAGTATTTATTACATAATAAATACAAAAAAATGAGAAAAAAATATTAAACGCTTATTTACATAAATCTTGCCAAATTGAGCAGATTTTGTTGTTAAATCTGACAAAATGTAACCGGTTTTGTAACATGTTTTATTTTACAAACGGCACCCCAAGGGCACTTGAACATTGATCATTATAGTCATGTGATAAAGTCGTTTCAAAAGTAATTTCTAATAGAAATGTCATGAAAAGTGAGTCCCCACATGCTTTAAAACATCCACCATTGTGCCTGTTCCAAAACAATCAAAAATAACTTGCTTAAATGACTGGCGTCCTGTTGCTCTGATCCCCATCTTCAGCAAATGCTTTGAGAGACTAATCAGAGATTACATCTGCTCTGTGCTGCCTCTCTCTCTTGACCCGCTGCAGTTTGCTTACCGCAACAACCGCTCCACTGATGATGCCATTGCATCTACAATACACACTGCTCTCTCCCACCTGGAAAAAAAGAACACTGTGAGAATGTGAGAATTCTGTTTGTAGACTACAGCTCAGCATTCAACACCATAGTGCCCTCCAAGCTAGATGAGAAACTCCGGGCTCTGGGCTTAAACAGCTCGCTGTGCAGCTGGATCCTGGACTTCCTGTCAAGCAGACGCCAGGTGGTTAGAATAGGCAGCAACATCTCCTCATCACTGACCCTTAACACTGGAGCCCCACAGGGATGTGTTCTCATCCCACTACTGTATTCCTTGGACACACATGACTGTGTGGCAACACATAGCTCCAATGCAATCATTAAGTTTGCTGATGACACGACGGTGGTAGGTCTGATCACTGACAATGATGAAACAGCCTACAGAGAGGAGGTGCACACTCTGACACACTGGTGTCAGGAGCACAACCTCTCCCTCAACGTCAGTAAGACAAAGGAGCTTGTAGTGGACTTCAGGAGAAAAGACAGAGAACACAGTCCCATCACCATCAATGGAGCACCAGTGGAGAGAGTCAGCAGCTTCAAGTTCCTGGGTGTCCACATCACTGAGGAACTCACATGGTCCATCCACACTGAAGTCGTTGTGAAGAAGGCTCATCAGCGCCTCTTCTTCCTGAGATGGCTGAGAAAGTTTGGAATGAACCGCCACATCCTCACATGGTTCTACATCAGCACTGTAGAGAGCATCCTGACTGGCTGCATCTCCGCCTGGTACGGCAATAGCACCGCCCACAACCGCAAAGCACTGCAAAGGGTGGTGCGAACTGCCAGACACATCATCGGAAGTGAGCTTCCCTCCCTCCAGGAAATATATACAAGGCGGTGTGTGAAAAAAGCTCGGAGGATCATCAGAGACTCCAGCCACCCGAGCCATGGGCTGTTCCCACTGCTACCATCAGGCAGGCGGTATCGCAGCATCAGGACCCGTACCAGCCGACTCCATGACAGCTTCTTCCCCCAAGCAATCAGACTTCTGAACTCTTGATCTCCCACGATCAAAATACATCAGCACTGCACTTTATTACCCTTACTCTTATATCTCACACCGGACTGTCATAAATTATATTATTATTATATTATATTCTCTCTTAACAACTGACTATCAACCGACAGCCTGAATGTCAATACTGTACAATAATGTACATTCTATATATACTACTATATATACTTTTTTATATATTTTTATTTTTATTTAATAATGTGTATCTATATAGTGTGTATTGTATACTGTACAGTGTATGTTATTATTTGTATATTGTTGAGTGTAATTATGTGTATATCAGATGTTTAAATTGTGTTGTGTTAATTTGATGTTATTGTAAATTGGTATTTTATATTGATATGTCTCATCACTGTCACGACTGCTATGTTGATCGGAACTGCACCCAGGAATTTCACACACCATTGCACTTGTGTATATGGCTGTGTGACAATAAAGTGATGTGATTTGATTTGATTTGATTGGAATCACACACACTTTTGGATGGAACACACCCCTTATCTCAATAATCCACTGTATATATGTATAGTCTCTGTTCTTGTGTGGCTGTATTGTGTACTGTACTATAGCTTGTATTGTGAATGAGTGCTGTTGCCCTGTAATTCCCTAATGGGATTGATGAGGATTTTACAGTAATCTATCTACATTATTATTTCTTAATGTGTCCAGTAGATGGCGTGTGTCCTGTCCTGCGGCGCAGTAAATAATCGAATGACGTCATTGGAATTTCAAAATGGCTGCGTGCGAATCACAGTCAGGATACAGTCATCTACCGGTCTGATACAGAAAAGTCTTCATGGTTTAACGGGCATGTCTATTGATCCACGTTCTTCGCTTGCTGTTAATAAATACCACATTGTTGGTATATGTTGAAGGGCGGTTTAAATAGATATTACACTGAAAGAGCAGCGGACTCGACATTAAACTGCACCGCCTTGGCTTGGCTTTGAATCCAGGAGGGGATTTTGAACGAGATGGAAAAGATTGAGGATGTACTTGAACAAATATATTATTTTTATATGAGAACAAACTGGGAAAACTACTGTGATCATTGGATGTTTTAAAAGGGGACGACAGCAGAGGTTATTGCTGCTATCAGGGATCGTTCTACAGCCGATGGGTAAAGTCACGTTACTTTGTGTATTTTGACAGTAATGCATTATTGGCTGCGTTTCAAAGCCTAGTGAGCTGTCTACCTAGACAGAATTTATGGGCGTCATAGGTGCGTTTGAAACGTTCGCATCAAACTTTCTAAATGCTATAATGATGTTAAAGAAAGCTGGATCGAACGTTTGGATTCAACGTTCCAAACGCTAATATGATATTCAAGCTTACTCGAATTTTAAAATCAAACGTTCCAAACGCGAATGTGATGTTCAAAAACGCTGACTTGAATGTTCAAATCCAACGTTACAAACGCGAATGTGGTTCAAAAAATGCTGACTGGAATGTTCAAATCCAATGTTCCAAACGCGAATGTAATGTTAAAAAAAGCTGACTCGAATGTTCAAATCCAACATTACAAACGCGAATGTAATGTTAAAAAAAGCTGACTCGAATGTTCAAATCCAACATTACAAACGCGAATGTAATGTTAAAAAAAGCTGACTCGAATGTTCAAATCCAACATTACAAACGCGAATGTAATGTTAAAAAAAGCTGACTTGAATGTTCAAATCCAACGTTCCAAACGCGAATGTGATGTTCAAAAAGGCTGACTCAATGTTCGTATCCAACATTACAAACGCGAATGTGATGTTCAAAAAAAGCTGACTCGAATGTTTAAATCCAACGCTCCAAACGCGAATGTGATGTTAAAAAAAGCTGACTCGAATGTTCGTATCCAACATTACAAACGCGAATGTAATGTTAAAAAAAGCTGACTCGAATGTTCAAATCCAACATTACAAACGCAAATGTAATGTTAAAAAAAGCTGACTCGAATGTTCAAATCCAGTGTTCCAAATGCGAATGTGATGTTCAAAAAAAGCTGACTCGCATGTTGAAATCCAACATTACAAACGCGAATGTGATGTTCAAAAAAAGCTGACTCGAATGTTCAAATCTGACGTTCCAAACGCGAATGTGATGTTAAAAAAAAAGAAAAAAAAGCTGACTCTAATGTTCAAATCAAACGCTCCAAACGTGAATGTGATGTTCAAAAAGGCTGACTCGAATGTTCGTATCCAACATTACAAATGCGAATGTGATGTTTAAAAAAAAGTTGACTCGAATGATCGAATCCAACGTTCCAAATTCGCCAATGATCTCCAAGAATACGGAATTGAAGTTATTGAACGTTCCAATCAAGCCATTGACCCAAGAATACTGAATGGAATGAACAAATTAAGCATTTCAAATGTGCCTATGATTCCCAAAATACTGAATCAAATGCTTAAATCGAATGTTCCAAATGCACCGATGATGCCCTAAAATACTGAATTAAATGTTTGAATCCAGCGTTCCAAACGCTTGTGTACCTTATTGACAGTAGCGCCATCTTTAATTTTTGAACGCGAATGTCAACAAGGTTGTGAGGAGATAGACTTACAGTCTCTTCAAGGGGTTCTACTGGCAAAACATTAAAAACATCTTTCCAAGAAATTTCAGTTGACAAAAAACAATTAAAAAAACATCCAGAAAACATGACTTGTGGAAAATTAGATGTGATCTAAGAGCTTTATTCAGGTCTATACAGTTGCCATGGAAGAGATTGTACACCTCTTTTCAAATTTCAAATATGGTGCTACTATTAAAAATGCACCTATAATGGCCAAAAGTACTCAATCAAGCATTCAAATCAAAAGCTCCATACACTTATCGTGCCCTTAATGTTGTCTACTAGAGTCACTGTGTTGATTTTGGAGGCACCAGTGCTAACTGATTTAATTACAGGTTATCCACCCAGTGGGGTCGAGAAGAGCAGTGTCATCTCAGAGTGTTCTGTAGATTCACTACTGAAGCTAATGGTGGAGTCATCTTCCTCTGGAGGCAGGGGTGCTGAGGAAAGGACAACACCTCCCAGCATCACTCATGTTACAGATAGGCAAGAGGACATAATGCAAGGCATGTTCTCCCATACTGATACATCACAGAGAGAGAAGAGCCACCTGCAGGGCAGGCAGGACCATGATCTCCTGTGTTCTGGTGCAGAAGGTCAGTGTGTTGAAGAACAGCATCAGCAGGAGTGCCCGGGCCAGGCCTGTACCCCTCCATGTGGCACAAAGCTGCCAAATGGACATGCAAGCCACAATGCACATAAAGTTCCTAAGTCATCTCAACCTGCGGGATGTGTAGACTTTATTTTTAAAGACAACAATGTTATAGCAAACGGTGAGCTATCGGAAGACTCCAGAGATTTGAGTGTTGAAGCAGGATCAAGTGGGGTTCATATCAGAAATTTCATGGCATGCGCTCTCTCTGAATTGGCCACATCACCTCAAGATGGTGATAAGAATAGAACTATAGGATCAGAACTTGTTTTGAATCCCCAGAATTCAGTGTTTGAGCAAGCCCTTGGGGGTGACACCACAAGTTTTCCTGAATCAGAACAGCACTTTACCAGGAATCCATCAGGCAGTCCGTCAGCTGCTTTGACACATTCCCTCAGGAAGTTTTCTTCTAGCACTTTCTTCAACGCTGACTCTAGACAGAATCCAGATGATGACGAGACCTTTCCCTCATCAGATAAACAGGATGACTTAACGTTCATGGACATGACTCTGAATTCCAGGAACACCTATGAAATTAGTCGGCGTCAGAGCGCCCCAGACAACATCCCTGGTGTGTTGAGTGTTGCTTCCACAGATCTGACTCGGAAACATGGCATCTCAGAGATCTTTAGCAGGTATTGGCATACTCTACAGTTCTGCAGTATCTAAGGCCCTGATTCCACTAGAGATAGACCGATAATCGGGTTGACCAATATATATATATTTTTACCGATATTTACACTTTTGCACTTAATCGCTTATCGGTTCTTTAATATCGGGTTCATCAATAAAGTTATACACAAGACTTCAGATTTTAAATAGACTATCACTTAAGTGAGAGGCTTTGCCCAAGTATATAATGCTACTAAACCGAGTTAGACACAGTATTACTTTGTGCACAATAGCCTATTAAAAGCCTATTAGAGAGATTAGATTGTTTTAAAGGTCTTGCAAACAAGTGGCAGGAACCTAGATTCGATACTAGTTTAGTATACTGATAGGTTACAAAAGTTTGTAGCAATTATTTAAACAGTCTGTAATATTATAGTTGGGGTTAAACAAAGACACTTCTCTTTAATTCCCTTAATTCAACACGTAATGCTTTTAAAGGAAACAGGTTTGGGATTCTTTCTTCCGGTTACTAGACTGACTGGAAGCGTAAACTATGTATTTCCTCATGTTTAAGATGTGCATTACAGCACAACTGTAGTTTTGTTTTCTGCTTTGATAGCGCAGCCAACGCCTACAAAAGAGGAACGTGTCTTGGAAATTTCATTAATGTTTGCATAATTATTTCTGCATAGTGCTTTATCTCAGTTCACAGGCTTTAACTGCAGTCTTTTCAAGTCATGTGCCCAGCAGTCAGTGACCACTATCAGGGTTATCTGCATGCTATAAAGCTAAAAACCACATCCAGAGCTCGTTTTTGCAATTGTTTGCATTGTTTTCAAGCTTAAACAGGTGCTTTGTGATGATGTCTTTGGCAGAAGTTTGTTCTCCAGAAAGCAGAGAGAGGCCCAGAGTGCACCAGGATGGAAACTTTTTGGAAAAGTCCCACTGAGAGAGAGCCCACCCAAAGACTCCAGAACCATTCAGCAGGTCTGTTCATACCTAATCCAGATTGGGAGTACAGATGAATCCAGTGTTTAGCTGTGTTTCTAGAAGATTTAGATGTATCTGTGTTGTGTTTTTATTCAATGCACAGAGAGAATGAGCCGGGCCTCATGCTATCTCTTCTCTGCTTATCTACTGTAACGCACACACAGTTCCACTAAACTAGCATTTCTTTCTGTTTATTGCTTTAAGCTGCACACAATAAAGAGAACCGTATCCAGTCAGAATAAAGCCCGTCCAGTCAGAATCTTGAAATGTTTAGAAGCGGATTCCACTGATTAATCATGCTCCAGTAAATAATGTCAGCATAAACTCCTCACTGTCTAAACTGAAAACACTGTAGACTGAAATCATTCCTGTCAGCACTCTTTGAAGCCAAGGACAGTCTGTGTTGTTACTTCCTGTTCTTTATCTCAGGACCTCAGGATCTAGGTTGTGTTACTGTGTTTCTCTTATTTTCCTCTCTCTTCAGGAAAGTAACCCAGGCAATCTTACATCTGTATCTACACCCAATCTCTTAAGCTCAGGGGTATGCCTTTTTTGTTTGTTAATGAGCTCTCCTTTTCATCCTCAAAATCTCTACAATAAGCCTTCACTTCCCATTGGTCATTTTAATCATCTTCATGTTACTTGACATGCCTGCTTGACCAGTCGCTACATTGTTACACTTGCTGTTAATGTTAATGGAATAGTTCACAAAAAATGAAATTTCAGTCATCATTTACTCACTCATATGTTGTACCAAACTCGCAAGACTTACTTTCTTTTGTGGAGTACTAAAGAAGAACTTGAAAGCATACAGTGACCAAAGGCTGTCAAGCCCCAAAAATGCATCCTCCAGCAAATTTGTCCAAATGACTTGTGAGCTACACAATAGCGGCATGTTTGAGAATGTGGTAGTGCAAATGAGATTTGAGAGCTATGGTGGAGGGAAAGGTTATCAGTGAATAAAGACTTAAATTTGAATCTATTTCTCACTTAAAGCTGTCATATGGCTTCAGACAACTTGGAAAATACTGCACAAGTCATATGGACTTCTTTTATGGTATTTATTTTTATTTTTTTAGTTTGACAGCCCCATACAACTTACATTGTATGGAAAAGAGTAGCGTGAGCATTCATCCAAATTGATACTGTTGTGTTCCATGAAAGAAAGTCAAGTGAATTTAGAACAACATGAGAGTGAGTAAAGGATGACAGAATTTGCATACGTTGGAAAGGTGTTCCTGCTTTTTGCTCTGTATAAAGTAGATTGACTGTAAACAGTAATGTCTGCCAAACGTCCTGTAATCTCAATGCTGGTGGTTTTTGAAAAAACTGTGTCAGAACCAGTTTGGATATGTAAATGCGCAGCTCTTAGTATGAAGCCTAAATCTTTCTTTGCTCTAATACAAGCGGCTGAACTGATTGCGCATGACCCTCCTCACTCACCACCTTCCCTCTTTTCTCTCCTCTTTCACTAGTTTCTTTCTTTCCATCGCCTATATTTCTTGGGAAATGAGCCCCATGCACATTATATCTATTGATATCTACAGAAGCATCTCAGACACATCAGGAAGAGTCTTTGTGCTGCTTTTCTGTCAGTGATGATGAATGGAGTTTGAGCTTGTGTTTTAGATGGTAAATGAAGGGGAACTGTGCCAGCCAAGCTGACCATTTTCACGAAATCACACCTGTGTTTGACTACAGTTTTGCTGGAAATTCAGCCCCAAAAATATTTTGCTTATGACTTTGTTTTTTGTTTTTTTGGTTTGTTTTGCATAATCTAGTTAAGCAATTATTTTCTCTCTTTATTTGGAACTTAATGGACATAAACCAAAAGATGAGATTATTTATAACAAATGATTAATAAGTCAGGCCACTAGGGTTGCCAACTGTCCCATACTGTATTTGCCAGGATGCCCTGTATTTTGGCCGAAATAAAGACGTCCCGTAATGAAGATATTGTGTCCCATGTTGTAGCGGCGAGACACTCAATATCAGATGGCGAAGCAGGCCGTATTGAAGGCATTGTTTCCTGTTTCCAAAAATGTCTAGCACCACATATTCGCGTGGTGAAACAGTGGCAACCGTAGTGATAAAAACAGCTACTTCACATTGTATAACACTTGAGTTAAAAACAAAAGACTCAAAAGAGTAATGCATTGGAAATTCTGATTGGATGTGCCACTTTTAGAGCTGCTGTAAAATAGAGATATACGCACACCTGTGACCGCACATGACACCAAATTGCTTTGCAGACGTTAAAAGCCTACAGTTATGCCATGTCTTCACCGGCATGTCGCGACCAGTGTTGGGTAAGTTACCCGTACTCAAAAGTCCCTTTTTACTCAAAAGTCAATTTACTAATTACTTCACTGAAATTGTACTCGGATCACTTTACTGATTACTTTATTTCAAAAGTAATCACATTACTAATTTCTTTACTTTTAAGTTACTTTTTAAATACACTTTTCATAGATTTTATCACACACCCTTCAGCTGTCACAGAACTATAAACAGACGTACAGTATATATGAACATAATTCATATGTAAAATGTATTATACAAAGATTATTTTAGAAATGTGTAACCCAAGTAATGTACTTAAAAGGAATGACCTTATTTGAAAGTCATTGACTATAATCTGATTGCAAGAATTTTTAAATGTTATGCATTACACTACTTTTTGGCCAAAAAGTAATTACATTACAGTAACTTATCTTCTAATCATGTTACACAACAGTTTGTAATGATTATGCTATAGGTCTCTGCTTGGTGATGGGTTTTTCATACCACACCATGGATATCCCTCAGTATAATCAGTATTGCAGAATCAAGTATGCACACTTTCTTACATTTTCCACCTGGCACTTTATATGAACCATGACCCAACTTTCTTCTGACCAACCTTTCTCCTCCTGGCCATAAGCATCACATTGACCCATGTGTTTCATACCATGTGGACATCTGCCTCGGCACGACTAGTTCATCACATGCCTATCACCTGCCTAAATGTTCCCACGTTCAACTCTCTCTATTTGAAATGCTCTCAGACCATGGAGCACTCTATTTTCATCCAGCCCACGGTGTTTGCACATGTTTGAAATTGACCTGGTTGCTTTCTCGCAGGAGTACGAGGCCAAGGTGGCTAAATCCAGCCAGAGCCCTTCCCTGCCTGCTCAGGGCCGACGGAAGAACCTGGAATTCGAACCGTTGTCCACCACAGGGCTCATACTAGAGGACCGCCCAGCGTGAGTAGCACTTTGACAACGTGCACTGACCAAATGAGATGCGACAAGCAAAAAACATCTCTCTTCCATGTTAATTTGAGTTTTTGTCTTAACCAGCCGTGACAAAAGTTTTGGTCACTTGGACAGTGGAATCTCATTAGTCCATATTTTCTGCTCCACATAACTGCATGTTTAACGTATAATATTTTCCTATTTGCTGTGATTGTCGCATCACAGCATTTTCTTAGTTACTTGTTGCAGGAAACCTAATATAGCACAATCTAGCACATCTTGTGGCATAATTATATTACTGTTTTTATAAAAAAAAAATATATATATATATATATATATATAAATGTACTGTATATACAGTTGAAGTCAGAAGTTTACATACACCTTAGCCAAATACATTAAAACTCAGTTTTTCACAATTCCTGACATTTAATCGTAGAAAACATTCCATGTCTTAGATCAGTTAGGATCACTACTTTAATTTAAGAATGTGAAATGTCAGAATAATAGTAGAGAGAACTATTTATTTCAGCTTTTATTTCTTTCATCACATTCCCAGTGGGTCAGAAGTTTACATACACTTTGTTAGTATTTGGTAGCATTGCCTTTAAATTGTTTAACTTGGGTCAAATGTTTTGTGTAGCCTTCCACAAGCTTTTACACAATAAGTTGCTGGAATTTTGCCCCATTCCTTCAGAGAGAACTGGTGTAACTGAGTCAGGTTTGTAGGCCTCCTTGCTCGCACATGCTTTTTCAGTTCTGCCCACAAATTTTCTATTGGATTGAGGTCAGGGCTTTGTGATGGCCACTCCAATACCTTGACTTTGTTGTCCTTAAGCCATTTTGCCACAACTTTGGAGGTATGCTTGCGGTCATTGGCTATATGGAAGACCCATTTGCGACCGAGCTTTAACTTCCCGGCTGACATCTTGAGATGTTGCATCAATATATCTGCATAACTTTCCTTCCTCATGATGCCATCTATTTTGTGAAGTGCACCAGTGATGCTATCACGGTTGGGATGGTGTTCTTCGGCTTGCAAGTCTCACCCTTTTTCCTCCAAACAGAACAGTGATCAATATGGCCAGACAATTAAATATTTGTTTCATTAGACCAGAGGACATTTCTTCAAAAAGTAAGATCTTAGTCCCCATGTGCACTTGCAGACTGTAGTCTGGCTTTTTTATGGTGGTATTGGAGCAGTGGCTTCTTCCTTACTGAGCAGCCTTTCAGGTTATGTCGATATAGGACTCATTTTACTGTGGATATAGATGCTTGTCTACCTGTTTCCTCCAGCATCTTCACATGGTCCTTTGCTGCTGTTCTGGGATTGATTTGCACTTTTACCAAACTACGTTCATCTCTAGGAGGCAGTATGCATCTCCTTCCTTAGCGGTATGATGGCTGCGTGGTCCCATGGTGTTTATACTTGCGTACTATTGTTTGTTCAGATGAACATGGTACCTTCAGGCATTTGGAAATTGCTCCCAAGGATGAACCAGATTTGTAGGGGTCCACACATTTTTTTTTTTTTTCTGAGGTCTTGGCTGATTTCTTTTGATTTTCCTATGATGTCAAGCAAAGAGGCACTGAGTTTGAAGGTAGGCCTTAAATACATCCACAGGTACACCTCCAATTCAGTACACCTCCTATCAGAAGCTAATTGTCTAAAGGCTTGACATCATTTTCTGGAATTTTCCAAGCTGCTTAAAGGCAAGTTAACTTAGTGTATGTAAACTTCTGACCCACTGGAATTGTGATATAGTCAATTAAAAGTGAAACAGTCTGTAGGTAAACAATTGTTGGAAAAATTACTTGTGTCATGCACAAAGTAGATGTCCTAAACGACTTGCCAAAACTATAGTTTGCTAATATTAAATCTGTGGAGTGGTTAAAAAATGAGATTTAATGACTTCAACCTAAGTGTATGTAAACTTCTGACTTCAACTGTATATTACCTAATAATAAAACAAGCATTCAAATTCATATCATCAGTATTTTCATTATAATTAAAATGTTCTTTTTAAATGTGCAATTGCTAAGGCATGCAAAACTTATCTGAGGCTGAAATTAAAGTGTTGACATAGTATATTATGGAGTATAACATTTACTTGGAGTTCCCTAGTATATTGTCACCCTAGAAACTTGAGTCATTCTCTCATTAGGTGCTCAGGATACGCTGACCTGCGTTACATCTATCCCAGCAAACCTTGAGAGGCTCATCTTTCCTAAACAAAGGGCTATAAATAAGACTTAGCACAGAGACTGTATTGTATTTCTCCACACAAGTCTCTTCAGTCCTAAAGTCCTTATTCAAAATAAATGACAAGTGAAATGTGAGCATGCCAGACAAACCATGAGATAAACCTGTGATGAGGCATTTTCCAGAAACATTCCAGAGTTTTTCTTAAGTATCTCAGTGCCTGTAACAAATTCTGAGCATATTGAGACATTTGATTCACTTTTGTTGTGACGACAGAAATCGTTGGTTTTCTTCCTCAGGAATCTTCCTGCTAAGTCGGAGGAGGAAGCCCAGCGCCACCGTCAGGAGTATGATGAAATGGTGGCAGAGGCAAAGAAAAGAGGTGCAGAGTTTATACCATGCATGCAAAGTTTAGTCTCTTGAATCTCATGAAAACTGTCATGAACATGTCCAGTGTTGTGACAGATCCTACCCCCTGACAGAACCTTGGACCCCAAAGTGTTTCCATTTCCATCTGTTTGGTGCCTGAATGGAAAACCTACAATATCACTTGTTAATATATAGCCTATCATTTTAAACATCAAAATACATGAATGAATGTGTATTCAATTATACATATCACATTATATTACAGAAGACACAAATGCTCAACTTCTACCTTTCTTTGTTTTCAGTAAGCTTGAGGTTAGCAAGCTAGCCGATTAGCCTGATAGCTTAGCATATCGTTAAACAATTAGCCTGCTAACCTGTCAAGCTAGTAATTACACTTTATACCTTTTGTATTGCACTTCTTTTATCAGATTATACAAATGACTTTCCTTATTTGCGGTCCAAGGGGGAGTTGGATTCTGATGGGGGAGGATTTGGTATTGACACTGGGTTGTAATTTCCCCCCAAAATCAAAAGAAAGGGAAAATAAATTATATTTTGCTAATTATGTTTTATAAATTGTTTTCTGCACTCTGAAGTAATATGAATATCACTCACAGAGTTGAAGGAGGCACAAAAGAAGAAAAAGCAAATGAAGGAAAGATTTAAACAAGAGGAGAGCATCGCTAACGCTATGGTGGTTTGGAACAATGAGATCCTTCCCAACTGGGAGAACATGTATGGCAGAACCCCAGCCTAATTAAAATGGAATATTTTACCCAATATTTGTGTGTGCTACATGTTTTTATGCCTATTAGTGTATCATGTTTTTAGCTTAGCAACATGCTAATGCCAGACTCTATTGAAATTAATTGTGAGGCGAGTCTCTTGTGTGCTTTGTGTGTGGAGTGCTATTTTTATGGTGTATGTAGTTGCTTCTTATTTAGAATGTTCCAAATCAGTCACTTATGAGGTTCCATTATAGTTAGGGCGCTACCTTACAAGGCTGCTGCCTATGTAGGCAAGGCAAAGCTTTTAACTACTCATTCTTATGCATTTTTCTTCAGGCGTGGCACACGGCGTGTGAGAGATCTGTGGTGGCAGGGTCTGCCACCCAATGTGAGGGGTAAAGTGTGGAGTCTGGCCATCGGGAATGAACTGAACATCACCTCAGGTATTTCACTGAGCTATATGCTTGTCAGTGAAGTGTCACTTTTAAAGATGCAGTTGAACCCAGGATTAGCTAATCCTTTTGGTAAACAGTCTTTCTGAGAGCAGTTCTCCAGAGCAAAAATGTGCTGCCTTCATACGTTGCACAATGTCAGAAAAAATATTTTAAACCAACCGTCAGGATATAGTGTGACATAGACAAAGCTTTTATTGGTTAATTCAAAGTCATCAGTTCATTATTAGCATTATTAAATTAAAATTGCTTTCTTTTCCCTCAGGCAACATCATGCTAAAGAGACTTGAAAAAAGTTTCATGGTAGAAGTTGTGAGCTGAGAGAAATATAATCTTCCTCTCCTTTCCTCTCAGAATTGTATGAGATCTTTCTCTCGCGAGCCAAGGAGCGCTGGAAGAGCTTCAGAGAGACAGGCAGTGAGACAGAGTCAGAGGGTACGTCATAGTCAGAGATGGGCTTGTCCCTCGGGAAAGCCTTCTGGTGCAGTTTAAACATGCCAATCACTCATACAGTCAGATGAAACACTGTATGGGTGTATAAATGCAAGTGTGAGAAAGCTTCCATTGCTCCCCAGTTGCCTTTCCTCTTTACATTAATGAAGTGGTGGCTATTTCCTTCCCAAGTCTAGACTCGCTCATCACATTAATTCAGCAGTGACATCTAGAGTGTTTTCCACCACGTCCTCCAGTAAATAAAATCAAATGGTGTTTTAGCAGCCTCAGCACTTCATTATTTGTTGTGTGTTGTAATAGATCAATTTAGAAAGCTGGCTGCTCATACAGATTGAACACAAACACAACTCCCTTTCACATCTGGTGTTTATCATAATATCAAGGCTGTTTTTGTCCATATTAGCTTCTAGAGCTCCTCTTAGACTAACAAACTCACTCTGGAGTCACGTCAGTGTCACAGAACGGAGGGTATTCCTTAGTTGAGAGTCAAGAACTCCATTTCCATTTTTTGAAATACTGGAACCAAGTGAATTTCGTGACTATTTTTTTCCATTACTGTTTCTTGAGCATCTGCATTCTTCTGCTAATTTGAACGGAATACTGTACTAAAATATTCTGACAGTGTTTCCTGCACCGCTGTTCAGCACCAGCTCTGCAGCAAAAAAATTATGTTGAGTTGTCCTGAGTTTGCAGTCTAAATGGAATGTATTGGGAGACTGGGCAACCGATTAAAGGAATATTCCAGGTTCAGTACAAGTTAAGCTCAGTCGACAGTATTTGTGGCATAATGTTGATTACCACAAAAAGTTATTTCGTCTCGTCCCTCGAAAAAAAAAAAAAAAAAAAGCAAAAATCGAGATTACAGTGAGGCACTTAAAATGGAAGTGAATGGGGCCAAATTTTGGAGGGTTTAAAGGCAGAAGTGTGAAGCTTATAATTTTATAAAAGCACATACATTAATTCTTCTGTTAAAACGTATTTGTATTATTTGATTATTTGTATTATTTGAGCTGTAAAAATTGTAAATTGTAATTTTCATGGCCGTTTTAGGGTTACGGCATTATGTCGTCATGGCAACGAAGTTGTAAAATTTTATATACCTTAGAAAAGGTTAGAAAGCATTTATATCACACTAAAATCATGTTTACATGCATATTGTTTGTCTTGTGGCAATACTTTTGAAACTGTGTGTATTTTAATGTTTACGGACTGGCCCGACTCACTTCCAGTAAGTGTCTCACTGCAAACCTGATTTTTGCTTCTTTTTTTTGTTTTTGTTTTTAAAGAAAAGGAGGGACGAGTCGAAATAAATTTTTGTTGTAATTAACATTATGCCACAAATGTTGTCGAATGAGCTTAAACTTGTATTGAACCTGGAGTATTCCTTTAAATCCGAGTTGTGAAAGAATGGCTCTTAGTTCCTCTTAATGATTATCATTACTTAATAATTTCTGAATTATTTGGAAATAAGAAATGCAATTTGTTATTGCATTTAGTGCCATCAGCAGTCATTTCAACAGAGCACATATTACAAATGAGAGAGAAATGATCTTGAAAACTTGAAAAGGAATGTTTACACAGACTTTTTAAAGGCATAAATGCAATCCAGCAATTGATCCTAAATATCTAGCAATTAAAAATCAAACCAAAAATGTGATAACATCATTCATTCATTCTTTGATAAACTCCACTGATTACAACAACGTCTTGCACGACCAAGCACTACTGTTTTGAAAGTCTTGTTTATATTTATTATGGTCAAATATCATGTATTAGAGCATCATTATGTTTGTATGTAGATTTGTAGTTTTAATTTTGTTGTGTTTGTGACAGTGGACAGTGGGGCGTCAGTTGCTGACCGGGAGTCCAGTCTGGACCTGATAAAGCTGGATATCTCTCGCACGTTTCCTTCACTCTTTATCTTCCAGAAGGTAAAGACTGCACACTTCCACTCGCTGCTGTTATGGTTGATCTGATCTGGTGGTGTAGTCACTGATGTTGCTCTCTCTTCTGTCAGGGTGGGCCGTACCACGATCTCCTGCACAGCTTGTTGGGTGCTTACACCTGCTACAGACCAGACGTGGGATATGTGAGTGATATCTGCTGCTTAAACCAGCATGTACTGTATTAACGAAGAGGATCGTTTTTTGTGTGTTCCTCTACTCTTTCTCATCAGTATATAAAAATATTTAAAATAAATTAATGTATAAAATCTATAATAATTGTTTTATAAATAAAATATTTTTTTTCATAGACTTTTACATAATAAAATTAGGGCTGGCAGTTGATTAGATTTTTAATAGAATTAATAACATGATATGTTGATTCATTAGTAAAACTAATAGCGGTTAATTGCACACCAATAATTGCTGAGAATGGCCCCCAGTATGAAGATAATTCAATATGTATTAATTCAAATAATTATACAGTACATACTGTATATGTTTGTGTTGGTGACATTCTCTGGATTAAAGGGGTCATGAAATGAGGATTCAAATTTTCCTTGATCTTTTTACATATAAGAGGTCATTGTATTATAAAAACAAACTGTAAGTTTCAGAACTCAAAACTTCCTCCTCGCTTCAAAAAAAGCATTTATTGAAACCAAGCTGCCAAAATGACTCGTTCTCTACTTCCTCCACATTGTGACGTCACACTGGGATAGACATTTGTGTCTGACCGCCTCCACAACAACACATCGAGAAAGTGAAAGTAACCCCTCACACGGGATGCAATATAACCAAGTGCCACCAACTCGGTACTGGCGATACATTTGTATATTTTTTTAAATCGCATTATTTCTGGTAATATCAGAAATTCCATCTTTCATACCAATAGTGTTTAACACTGCTTAACACATGGTGAATTCTTGCTGGATTATGGGCTGTTAACAGGTGTTGTGCTCGTAACAGAGGGTTAGTGGAGCTCTCTTTGAGCGTGAGTAAATGATGCTCAGAATAAAAAAAAAAAAAAAAAAACAGCTCCCCGCTTCAGGCAAAATCATGCCGCTCCGCTCACATACTCTGGTGAGGGGGCATGATTACATAACATTCTTTTTTAATATAATTAATCACACTAAATTAAAGTGTTAATTTGACAGCCCTAATTACAATAAATTGTTGTACATTTAAATTGTGAAAGCCTTGCAGTTCTCAATTCAATCATGTAGTTCTCATGAGAGCTGTCGATAAAAGTGGCTGTAAAATGTATTTTTTTGACTGCAGGTTCAGGGCATGTCCTTCATCGCTGCAGTGTTGATTCTCAATCTGGAGGAGGCTGACGCTTTTATCGCCTTCGCCAATCTCCTCAACAAACCCTGCCAGATGGCTTTCTTCAGAGTGGACCATGAGCTGGTACAGTCTCTTGACCTGCACCAGTTTACAAATGCTCTGCTGTATTTAGATTTGCATTTTAAAGTCAGCATGAAATCAAAGTGGACCCTTTTGACTTTCTTAACACTGATTGTGCATGTTATTCCAAAGAGAAAAAAAAACCTTCCTCTGCCTCAAACAACTTTCCTTCTTGGCTGACGTGATCAAGCTCTCTAATTTTTTAACCTCTCCCCTCCAACCATCTATCATATAGAGAGACCTATTTATGATCCAATCAATTCCCAATGGACAAAATCTAGTCCCACCCTATTTATTTATTTTTTTATTCTGTTCCACTCGAAAATGTATCAAGTAGTTGCAGAGTTGCAACGAAATTGACTTTAAAGCTGAAGTGTGTAACTTTCGATGTTAAAATACTTGAATCAATTCCAGCATAATATGCAGAGACAAGTAAGTCATTTGTACACTGATTTTCTTCAAACTGGAAATACTGTGTCTCTGTGGCACTATCAAAACATTGCTCTGTTTAAGCGGCCTGACACAGCAACATTGACTCAACCAATGGCGCGAGTTTGGGGCGGGACTCAATGTTTGTTCAGTCAACAGCAGACAGTTCAGGACAGCTGTTTGAAAACAATGTTTATTTTTGCAATTCCATTTACTGGCACTAGAGGTGCAGAAATTACACACTTCAGCCTCAAGTAGGAGCTTGAAAGTGGAAAAGTGCTTAATTGTTTGAACTGGTTGAGGGAATTTTTATGCAGCCAACCAACGATCATATGCTGCTTTTGCATGAATTAGATATTAATTCGCAAAGGTGTTTTAGGGGTTTTACAAATCTGCCTTTTGCTCCTTAGATGCTGAAATACTTTGCAGCATTTGAGGTGTTCTTTGAGGAAAACCTACCCAGACTTTTTAATCACTTCAGGAGTTACACCCTCACCCCTGACCTGTACCTGATCGACTGGTGAGTCCACAAAGAATCTGATGAGGACCAAAACATTACATATGTTGAAATAGAGCATTGTTGTTCAGGACTATAATATCACGTTCCATCAGTCTTTGTGTGTGTGTGTGTGTTTATAGGATCTTCACCCTGTACAGCAAGTCCCTGCCATTAGATGTGGCGTGTCGGGTGTGGGACGTGTTCTGCAGAGACGGGGAGGAGTTCCTCTTCCGCACGGGGCTGGGAATCCTGCGGCTCTATGAGGAAGTGCTGCTGCAGATGGATTTCATCCACATTGCTCAGTTCCTCACCAGACTGCCAGAGGACACACACCCCGAACGCCTCTTCAACTGCATCGCCAACACCCAGGTGATCAGCAGCAACAGGAAATGGACACAGGTCAGTTGGAATTTTGTGAGAACAGACAGTGAAATTTTATGCTGCGTATGACAGGAAATTAGATGCAAATATATTTCTTGCTTCCTACTCCATTTTGCCCCCTTTTGCATACAGACTATTATTAAATACCCAGTAAAATGAGTTGTTCTAAACATATCTCACACATCTGTGAGCATAAGAAAATGGTGCTGGCATTTATTCACACTCATGTCGTTTCAATCCTATACGACTTACTTTCTGACGTGGAACACAAATAGGAGATGTTTTGAAGAGTATTCACGTAGCTCTTTTCTATACAATGAAAGTAAAAGGGGACTGATGCTTGCAAGCTACAATTACCAGTCCAATGTAGCTCTCAAATCGTTTTTGTGTCTGCATCAATTCAAATATGGCACGTAAAGACATGTTGCGCTAGGCTTGATGTTGTCAGTGATGGGCACCATTAGTTCTCTCGTGTGTTTCGCCATGTTTGTGCACATGAGACTTTAGAGCTTTGGCTGAAGGGAAGATTATTTGTCACTTTTGGATCTCGAAAGCATCAGTTCCCAGGTTCCCATTCACTCTCATTAAGGACTGGGAAAAAATCTATATTTTCAGATGCATCATGATCTTCATTTGAATGATTTCGTTATTGATTCTTAAATCCCAAGATTGATCTTTTACGCTGTGCACAACCCTCTACTGCGATGAGAGAAAATTGCACACATTTGCAACCAAATTTTGCGCTATGCGACTAAAATGTATATATTTGGCAACTGGCTGGTAAATGTTTAGATTTCACTCACCAGTGATTGTTTAGTGTAGTAGTGTAGTATTCAGCAGCGAAATCTTCATTGCGAAAAGTTGTTCCGTGTAATGCGTGTCCAAAAACGAGATCCAAGCAACCCATTTGTCATTGAATAATTTGAATACCCTTTCTGTTCTTTACAGACAGTTGTTGATAAAAAAAAACATATAATTCTAACCAGGCATAGCACGGATGAGGAACTGAAGCCATTCGAGTCCTCTCTCGTTAATATGCGCTCATTTACAGACACTCTTTTCAGAAATGGTTTTAAGTAATGGTCGACCGATATATTGGCGAGGCAATAAATCGGCCGATATTCGTATAAGTTTTCCCATTTGGCCAATTAGTTTCACAAGTCGCGACGGTGCTGAGAACTGCCTACTTTGCACGTGTAAGAGCCATCTGAGTAGGGCTGGGCGATAGGATGATGTAATCGAATATCAACGATATCTGACAAATATATTGATGCCGATTGCGAAACTCATTGACAGTCGATGATCGACAATATCGGGAAATAACAAAACCAAGGAGCAGGGAAGTTGCCCAATATATTAAATAGAAGCCCAGGGTGTGAAATTAGCACCCTTACCCCTGCCAATTGTGGAAGGGGTGGGGGTATTTATGCGCAGTGGTGGGTAATTTTGCACATCTTGCCGTCACTGGTAAGTGTCCTATAAGACGTCTTGCAGTGACACATGACAAGAAATGCTGATAGACACGAAGAAACACACATGATTATGTTTTTTAAAACAGACGAAAGAAAAGCCGTTGATGGGTGTGTCTGATTCGCTGTTTGTTCGGAGACGTGCAGCAGTGTCTCGTGGAACACACATGTAAAGGGTTATCACTCTTTTTTTCTGTTTTAGTCATCTGAAAACAGTTTGCAAGAGTATTGTCATCTGTGAGTATGCTGCAAATGACCAAAGACATTCTCAGGAGGTGCTCACTGAAATTATTTTGCTTTATTTCCATGGATGCATTGTGAAAGCAACCCTTCTTTGTATTAAATAAAGAGATTAACTAAAAAAAACAAAATACAAGTTCACCTTGAACCTACGATTTAGTTCTATTTCATTTTCTTTAGGCAGCATTAACTGTTTTAACAAAACACAATACAAACACAATTTCGAAAAGAACACATTGGAAATTATTAGACAGCATTAATTGAGGAACACAATGGAATTTATTAACTTACAACAAATAGGAAAACTGGTGTTTTCTATTTGTATACGCACAAACTAAGGGAAGAAACAAACTGTTGCAGCCGTTTTATGAAATTAGAAATTATGTGAGTTATGATGAACTTTCGTGAGGTAATGCTTAATTTATATTTCAGTTATTATTATTGTTTACATTCATAATTGTCTTTAGATCTTCATTTGTATTTTCCACCTTTTTTCATGGATACTTGCGTGACGGCAAATGGGGCCGGTAAATGTTTGAATTTGGGAAGGTGGTTACTGGTTAAATACGATTTTGTTTTATCACTTTATTTTAATTGCTTTTACATTTCGTTTAAAGTACAGTTTGGTTAAAATTTTTCGTGTTTCAGTAAATTAATTGAATTTTTAAAGCAAAATGAATAAAGCATAAATAGCCTTCCCATTCACCGACCTAGGCATTTTGTGTGCGTTTCATTTAGTTTTCTTCATAATAAATAGAAATAATTATTTTCTATTTTTTCAAAGTTGACATTTTGAGTGAAAATAATAAATATTAGTTAATTGAAGTTTTTGCATTTTAAATTGTGTGATATCATATTTATCGGGATTACATAAGTCTGTCATCCTCCATGCTCCCATGGTCGGCCATTAAAAAAAAAAAAACATATCGGTCAGTCACTAGTGTTTAGCACGTATTCAGCAAATCAATGTAAATAGTACAAATGATGTAATTAATCGATAAACATGTAACAAAATATTATATGTGCAATATAATATTATATTTATTGATTGAATACATGGATTTATTCCTAGTTAGATCAACTGTATATAACAGCATTAGCTGGGAGAGAATTTCTTTCAATGTAAGCAAAAGGGACATTATAACTGAAATGTACCCATATTAACTGATATCGAATCGGCATTGGAATCGAATGGAATCGAGAGCTTGTGAATCGAATTGAATCAGGAAATCTGTATCAATACTCAGCCCTACTTTCATTGCATGGAGAGGATCTGTATGAATATTCTGCCTAACGTCTCCTTTTGTGTTCCTTGTATGAAAGAAAGTAAAACGGGTTTGCAACAACATGAGGCTGAGTAAATGATGACAGAATTTTCATTTTTGGGCAAACTTTCCCTTTAATTGATATTTAATTTAATCATCTGAGTATTGTTATGGTGAGTATAGCACCACCTACAGAAAATTGTAATGGTCTGCATATATCATTGATGATTCCCAGAGGTCAAACATAACAAATCATATTTTAATCTGTTAATTAACTACTTATTTTGCCTTTCTTTATCAGGTGTTTAGTGCCCTGGTGTAGGATAAAGAAAAGGAATAAAACAGCAGTCCTTCGTTGAGAAACTCTTTATGTGACAAACCAATTTGAGCTTTTAAATGGACTAGATTAAATGCAAATGGATTGATTAAAACAGAATATTGAATTAAAAATGACTCATGCAGCATGAAGAAAAAGAAAAACTTGATGAACTTTTTTTAACCAATGCCAGTATTTCTGAAGTTTAAAAAATGATTTTATTAAATGAAATTGCATCCTGAAAATGAGCCTTTGAGAAAATAATCATGTTTATTCACCAGCTTAACCATGTACTGTACCTGATACCAGCATCACTTTAATGCTTTTTTTCTTTTTTTTTTTTTTCTTTCCCAAGTTCCTCTTTGAGAGGACGACTAAAAAAAAAAAAAAAAAAAAGACTGACTGGTGCATAAAAAAATAAAAATAAAAACAAGTTTATGCTAAAGCTATTATTTTGAAGCATTTCATTTGGAGTCTGTTTGTGCACTTGGAGTTTTCATATTTGATATTGACACTATTAATAAACTGTTAGGAGTTGCCGGAGAAGATTTGTTAAAAAAAAAAAAAGCAAGAAAGAAAAGAAGTGATGTTGTTTTCTTCAGCAGTTTTGTTTTATGGAGAGAAGAAAAAAAAGACCTTAATGAAGTGCAATAGAAATTGTAAAAATATGCATGATGCAGTTAAGATTGATCCGAGCATATATGCTGAAATAATGCATAGGTTTTTTAGGTGCTGCAGAAGAATTATTCTGTCTGTTACAGTCAACATCCCATTCTGCAATTTTAATTTGTACTTTTAAAACACTAATGTGTAACTTGAAACTAAATCTTACTAATGTGAATATGACAGTAAAGTGCAAAGGCTCTAAGTGAATGATGGATAAAGAGGTTTAGAAGTTGCGGCAGTTAGAATCACAATACATGTGTGGTATAACAATAAGTGGTGTAATTATTTGTCTGTTTCTTTTTCTGTTCAATTATTTGACCAAATGCATTGGTTATCTTGGGATTTCACTCGAATATTTGTGAATATGGAGTCTGGAAAGATTGTTTGATTTGGCTGTACATTGCATCTTGATGATAAATGATTTTTATATGTAAATTGTATCATTAATTCTGGATTTGTTTTCTACACACTCCTGGTTTTATTGTACAGTTTTCATACTCAAGTGAAGATGTATTGTAAATAGACAACACTTGATACCATCAAACGTGTAAATAAATGGCTAAAAGTGTGTTGTTTTTTATTTATGGACTGTGACAGAAACATGTCGCTTTCTCTTTATATCTACCTCAGATGAATTTGCTAATTGAATATTAAATGTGCACTCCGTAACTTTTTGTTTGTGTCATCTTGGACTCACAGTGACACCTATTGGTGTGGATGCAGCATCATTCAAAATCAATAGATTTCAGTAACAGATGTCATTGTAGAAATGTCACTATTCACAATCAGCCATGATTAATTTAATCCAAGAGTGAAAGTGTCCAGTAACAAGATGGTTACTGAGATTAAGCGAGGAGTATTCAGCTGGTCATGTGATTCTAAAATGGCAGCCCCCATGGAGAACCAAAGAGCTTTTTTAAGGTTACTGATATGACTAGAGTCCTCATCTCATGTGAGTGGTCATGATTTTATATGTATGTTTCAAAATTACAATTCATTTCGTTAAGAGTAAAACTTTTTTAATGAGGAAAAAATTACTGAGTGCACCTTTAATAAATTGAGATTTTTCATTTGATCAAGAAGAGATTTTTCACAGCGTATTCGTTCCTCACAATACTAGGTGGCGCTCAAAGGCGGTATAACATTTGTCTCAAAAGACCAGAGTGATTCTTTATCGGGCATCTCCATTAGTTTACTTCCTGCACATGTGCTGAGAGAATCTGCGGCCCAGTAAGATATTTTATAATGAATTCACACAGTCATGCGCAGCAGCGTCTGTTTGCCCTGTCTCAGTTTCAGTGAACTGATCAGACTGAAGGTATACAGTCAGATTAATGTGTGTAGCTGTCGAAGTATTGGTTAAAAAAAAGAGAATTACAGAGTTGTTTACTGTACTTATACTCTAGGCATTAATGTAATAAAAGTATTCAGCATAATGTGAGGGCAATGGAGAAAAACAGTCCTACAGTGCATTGTAAGGACATCAGTAACAATTGTTTTAAGGCTTTAAATGACAGTTGAGCTTGCTATTGCCCCTACTGTTTGACATCATGTTATACTAGTCAAACCCCTCCTGTATTGTATCATATATTATACAAGTCTAAGCCCTGATGTATAATTTCACACCACTAGTTAAAGGAATAGTTCACCCAAAAATGATAATTCTTTCATAATTTACTCGTGTCGTCTCAAACTTGACTCGAGTCACAAGCGAAGATATTTTAAATGGAGATATGATCTCTGTTTGTCCAAACAATGAAAGTGAATGGTGGCCAGATCTTTGAAGCTCTAAAATGCAAATAAAGGCAGCATAAAAGTAATCCCTACGCCTCCAGTGGTTAAATCCATGTCTTCAGAAGCGATATGATATGTGCGGGTGAGAAACAGATCAATGTTTAAGTCCCTTTTTACTAAAAATTCTCCTCCCTGACTAGTAGGTGGCGATATGAACGAAGCATGCGAATCGCCAAAAACAAAAGAAGAAGAATGTAAAATGAAAGTGGAGATTTATGGTAAAAAAAAAGGCTTAAATATTGATCTGTTTCTCACCCACACTTGTCATACTGCTTTGATTTAATCACTGGAGGCATATGCATTGCTTTTATGCTGCCTTGATGTGTATTTTGGAGCTTCAAAGGTCTGATCACCATTCACTTGTTTTGTATGGACCAACAGAGCTGAGATATTCTTCTAAAAATCTTCATTTGTGTTCTGCTGAAAAAAGAAAGTCATACACATCTGGGATGGCATGAGGGTGAGTAAATGATGAATGTTCATTTTTGGGTGTACTATCCCTTTAAGACCAACTAAACCATTTTGAAAATATGTCATTTTGCTTAACCCCTACATTTAAAAAAAAGAAGTACTAAACTGTACCTTGTCAGGTATAATTGCTGTCACTGGGGTTATACCCTTCTAGGGGTTATTATTATTATTATTATTGTACCCAAGGAGAACAGAGGAACAAAACACATCAATGTAACTTTTTATGGGACAATAGGTCCTTTGGGTACAACTAGCTCTAACTAGAGGTACAAAAAAGGTTCCCTTGAAGGGCACCACCCCAGTGATGTCCCTTGTACCTTATAAGGCACACTTTTTATATGAGAATGTATGTAGAATAGAATAGAAAGTAGAATTAGTGCTCTTTGCTTTTGTCCATACCATAGCTTCCCATCCGCTGATTGTTTCTCACCAGTGAATGCGCTGATGTTTCAGTCTGGAAGCAGAAGGGCAGTCGAGCTGTGTCTCTGCAGTGTTATAATAGTCTTGCTGAAGTGGCCATCAGGTGCATCTGTGAGCTGCTAGTGGCCTTGCCACACTTCAACTTCCACAACAACATTATAGTAATGATAGTACCTCTGATGAACGACCCCATCAGGAAGGTCAGTCTGCCCACCATCAACTCTACATGTCGAGGAGAGTTTTAGGTTTCTGTGCGGTTCTACAGTGTTAAAATTTGTGTTCAGGTGTCTGAGATGTGTTGTGAAGTGGTCAGGAAACTGCTGAAACAGGATAAAGTGGGTCAGGCTTCACTGGCAGCGGTGAAAGTTATCTCAGGCGTGGTCAAGAGCAGGAACTATGACGTGAAACCAGAGGTAAAGTGACACTAAACTGCGCTGAAACTAGAAACAGTTTCAAAATACAAAATAACATTCTGTCATTATTTATGTTTAGTGATAACATAAGTGTTTGATTATGTCTTTCATATAGTATCTTGCTGCAAAGATTTGAAAAGCTATGTGCACAAACTGTGGGTGTATTGTATGCTAATGAAGTGGTGCAAAATGAAATCTGCTGTTTTCCTGAGAAATTGGTCATTGCGCTAAGATGTCTGAGAAGCACGTCTGATCTCGACGCAAAGTCTAAAAACAGCGCCTGCATTTGCAGTTTGGAGATGCCACCAGCAGATGATATTAAAGAGCAATCATTGACTTTTCAAACCATGATTTGTGTGTCACTGCTAAGCACCATAGCACTGGAACGATGGTTATGCTTAAGGCTTAGCTGTATTAAAATAGGGCCCTAAGTCTGAACAGTATGAAGTCTGGAAAAGAAAAAAAAAAATCAAATTTTCCTTTATCTTTTAACATATACAGCCACAAAATTAATACCACCTGCCTAATACTGTGTAGGCACCCCTCATGCCGTCAAAACAGGGCCAACCCGCATCTCAGAATAGAGAAGATATTCTTCTCACCACAATAGTACAGATCGGTTATCTGAGTTACCATAGACTTTTGTCAGTTCGAACCAGTCTGGCCATTCTCAGTTGACCGCTACATCAACAAGGCATTTCCATCCACAGAACTGCCGCTCACTGGATGTTTTTTGTTTTTGGCACCATTCTGAGTAAACTCTAGAGACTGCTGTGTGTGAAAATCCCAGGAGATCAGCAGTTACAGAAATACTCAAACCAGCCCATCTGGCACCAACAATCATCCATGTGATTATCTAATCAGCCAATCATATGGCAGCAGTGCAGTGCATAAAATCATGCAGATACGGACCAGGAGCTTCAGTTATGTTCACATCAACCATCATTTGATCTCAGCGATTTGGAGCATGGCATGATAGTTGGTGCCAGATGGGCTGGTTTGAGAAGAATATAATCTCAGAATGCTATTCTGAGATGTGGGTTGGCGTTGTTTTGGCGGAATGAGGGGGAGCTACACGATATTAGGCAGGTAGCTTTAATGTTGTGGCTGATCGGTGTTAAGTGGTCATTGAACTATAAAAACATACTGTAAGTTTCAGAACTCAAAACATCCTCCTCGCTGCGAAAAGAGCATTTGTTGAAACCAAGCTGCCAAAACGACTTGTTCTCTACTTCCACCACATTTTGAAGTCACACTGTGGTAGACATTTGCATCTGACCGCCTCCACAACAACACATCAACAACTACTTTACCTTATAACTTCCATAGCCCTACCCAGTACCAGTGAGATGGCAAGGAGAGAGCAGGTCAATCAAGAGCAGAGAGCCAATCAGAACAGTGGGCGTTTACTGTCAAGTCTTAGAGAAGAAGCACCAAAACCAAGCGTTTCTGACAGAGAGTTAGAATGAGGATGGAAAATTATCATGTTTTACAAACATATGACTGTTTTTTTGTGCAAAATTCTTTACTAATAACAGTGAACCTCAAGGAACATATTAGAATCATAAAAAAGGCATGTCGTTACCCCTTTAAAGCTGATGAAATTTCTGCGACACTAGCGCCACCGATGGAATTGCAAAAATAAACAATGTTTTCAAAACAGCTTTCCTAATATGCCCCTCATCTGCTGTTCTTTGAACCGTCAGACAGTCCCGCCCCCAACTCACACCATTGGTTGAGTAATGTTGTTGGGGCGGGTATAAGTGGGTAGCTCTAAACAAACACAGGAAATTTATAGTGCCACAGAGACAGTGTTTACAGTTTTCAAAAAAAAATTAACCTCTGAATGACTTGTAGCTGGCTCTGTATATTAAGCTTGGATAGAAGGAAGTACACTGAAAAAATTACATACTTCAGCTTTAAGTTAAGTTAGAGTCCAAAATGAGCCCATCACCACATGCCCCATAACTTAACCTTTCTAAGAAAGTCGAAAAAGTTTCAGTCATTAACTTCTCAGCTCATTTCATTTCCCAGGATTTAACAGATCGTGAGAGTCTCCATTGCATTCTCACATCCTTCCACATCCTCTCAGGACAAGGTTAGTACCACCCTGTATCTGGTTTCATGAATATCCTGCTCCAGCCCAGCTGAAATATCTCACAGTGCTCTGTGTCCAACAGGTGACGTCCTCAACATCGACCCTTTGAAATTCTATAGCCACTTGTACAAAACGCTGCTGACTATGCATGCAGGTACGATCGCCGATGTCTCTTTTTGTTCTGGCATCCTGAGGGCACGCAGTGACACAGAGTTATTTGATATCTGTAAGAACATCCTGCCACTTACCCTGTGCATGTGTTTGAGCTAATGCACAGTATTTCCGTTGTCTCTGATTGACTGCAGGAGGTGCAAATGAAGACATTGCCATCGTGCTGCAGTGCTTGGCCGTGATGCTGACCAAGCGCAGGGAGCAGGTCACCCTGCAGAGGGCGCAGGCCTTCGTTAAAAGACTGAGCATGCTCAGTCTGCACGTGCTGCCTGACTCTTGCATGGGCATCCTGGCAGCCAATAGGACACTGATGCATGTGAGCAAATGCAGTTTCTCCTTCAGTTACAGATATATTTTGATCATGTTGTTTAGCTTTAGTCTTAGAATGTTTATGAATAATTAACACAAGTTAGGTAAATGTAAATATACCATTTCTCACTACAGCAGAGTAAATTCATGACATTACTGTACCGCTGTAATTAATTACATGTCATTCACTTATTGGCTCTGTTCCAAAACCTGGTGAGATGCCTTGCTGTCTACTGCCTACATAGGCAGCTGTCAGCTAAAGGGCTGTTCACACATGATGTGATCTTGTATGTGTCTGTACTGTTTTACACAGTACAATTGTTTTTCTATTTGAACTTGCGCTAGATGGCCGACTTTGATCGTTGATTGTAGCGTCTCGTAGTTATTTTCAGTGTATCACGCCATGAGCGCTGTGTTTTTGAGATGCAGTGTCAATTTAAAAATAGTTCAACGTAGTGATGTGAAAAGTACCGGTATGTCAGTACCAAGTCGATACTAAAATAAAAAAGATATCATGATATCAGTGTTTCTGCAGTACCGGTGGTATCGAGTACTGACTGAATTCGACCCCCGCACGCTGTTAGACTGACACATGGCTGCTTTTTTGAGCGTGTGCTCTGTTTCTCCTTTTACATTGTAATCAAATTACAATCATAACATTTCTTAGTGTGATTATTAAACTGTGAAAGGCTGCAATCTTAGTCTGTATGAGCTGCGTGCTTTATATGAATGTGTGAAGCAGACCACTCATACACAGGCAACTCCACAGACATTGAGAATCATTCACTTTACATGAGATGACAGAGCAGAGCACTCAGCCACTGTGAAGCGAGCAACACATTTATAGAATTAAATCACAGCATTTGCGCTTTAACGATCACACTGGCCCATGTAGCGAACTGTTTATCCGGACACCACACGTTAAAATAAAAGCACAATTCAAAATCAAAGCTAGATGCCTGAAAAACTACTGTATAGTAAAAAGTAATATTCACTGTAGTAATATTAATGATTTATTATTATTATTATTTTTTTATTTTTTTTTCCCCTTTTTCTCCCAGTTTGGAATGCCCAATTCCCGATACACTCTAAGTCCTCGTGGTCGCATAGTGATTCGCCTCAGTCCGGGTGGCGGAGGACGAATCTCAGTCGCCTCCGTGTCTGAGACAGTCAACCCACACATCTTATCACGTGGCTTGTTGAGCGCGTTGCCACGGAGACATAGCGTGTGTGGAGGCTTCATGCCATCCACCGCGGCAACCACGCTCAATTCACCATGCACCCCACTGAGAACAAACCACATTATAGCGACCACGAGGAGGTTACCCCATGTGACTCTACCCTCCCTAGCAACCGGGCCAATTTAGTTGCTTAGGAGACCTGGCTGGAGTCACTCAGCATGCCCTGGGATTCGAACTAGCGAACTCCAGGGGTGGTAGCCAGCGTCTTTTACCACTGAGCTACCCAGGCCCCCACTATGATTTATTATTATTATTATTATTATTATTATTATAATAATAAAAGAATAAAGAATAAAAGACCCATATTGGATGGTACAGAGCCATTGTCATTATCAACACTCAGTACTTGATGCTGACACCCATTGGGTGAAATACGGTCTAGGTGACATCAGCTGAAAAGGAGAAATGTTTCAGATGTGTAGCAAATTATTATTATTATTTTTTTTTTTTTTTTTGCAGTAATGTGCACAGATGAATTGTTCACAGTGAAGACTTTAAATTTATGTATTTATCCCTGTTGTGAAGTCACATAGCCAAACACCAGTTACTTAGCCAAGAAATAACAAATGTATTAATTCTTTAGTAATCAAACATAGGAGAGAAAGCTAAATTTTAATTATAATGGTGTTATGCGATGGTCTTCTCTGCCTTTCCCATCTTTCTCTTTCTCTTCCTCATCTTTCTCGGTCTCACTTGATCTTTCTCATCTTTCTCTGAAGGAGTTACATTTGCAGGGTGTATTTAAGCATACAATAGCAGTTTAAAATAACTTCCCCTCCCCTTATAATGTAAAACACACGTCAGCACATGCAACTCCAGCTCATATAAGGCAATTCATATACAACCTATATAAAGCTTACACATGCAACATATATAAAGCTTACACATGGCTGTAAGAGCTTACACATACAACCTATATAAGGCTTGCACATACAACCTATATAAAGCTTACACATGGCTGTAAGAATGCATATAAGACACATGATGTAAAAGCATAAGTGGAATAATGTAATGCAAATGATCAATAATGCTATTAAATTATTACGAATACTGATGATAATCAATAATACTGATAAACATGACAATTTTAGTCTTCAACAGTAAGTCCAGGTACATATTAAGAAAGTAAATAGGGTCAAATGTAATCTCATGTTGACTTTTTAAAACTCATTGTTTCGTGAAGGTATCAAGACTAAAATATAGCTGCAAGCAGCGATGACGGGCCCAAGCTATGGGTCCATTTCCACCCGGTGGCTTTCAGAAAACAATGCAAGGTGGACACATGCATTTGGCATTTGACATTATTCTAAACAATTTTGAAGCAATTTGGGTAAATATAAGAGTATATCTGGGTAAATATAAGAGACTATTTTAAAGTCTGTTGTAAGAGCCACACTTCCTGCTGCCAGGTGGTGGCTCTATGACCGTGACCCAAAATGTGATTAGCACACAAGACTAAACATACATCTCAATTTTGATCTAAATCACACATTGCATATAGAAGATATTAGACACTTCCTATGACTTCAGCCCTAATGGACATATTTGGTGCCAGTCACATGAATCCCCTAGCAGGAGTATTTAAAAGTTCAGAGCCTGTGATTTTCAGGAAATCCAAAATGGCCGACTTCCTGTTGGGCGGAGCTAATGACTGTGAATATGAAAGTTGTTTGGCTTGATGAGAACAATGTATGTGCCAAGTTTGGTGACTCTAGGTGAAAATGGGGGTGCTACAGAGACCCCGTTTCATGCCCATTTTATAGGGGGTGCTACAAAGTACCAAAAACCTTGAAAAAAGAATAATAAAATATATAGCTCGCCAATCGTCTTTGTATGGCCCTCCAACTGATTTTTGATCAAATTGTCTTTCCATTTGAAATACCAGAGTGCTCTCTGTGCAAAACTCAGTGTTTGTAGGCATGAGCCTCAGCAATCAGTGGTTAGTTTAACAACGCTCAATGGCCCGTGCAACAGCATTCAGCTGTCATCAGTTGTCCAAACTGGAGCATGTGTTTAAGCTTTTCTGGCAATAGTTTAGGTGAATATTTGATCGTGCCTTTTTCAATCAAATGTATTTATATAAATTGCTTAGTTGTGTGGAGTGCGGTCAAATCTACGGATGAAAAAACGATCACCGCGGTTGTTACAGAAATGTTGTCAGCACATACTGTATGCAGTCAACAAATCGATGATGAAAACTGAATGTTCAAAGAAAATGCGCTGAAAAGTTTACTTTTATTCACTATTCTTGAAGTGTCAGACTGGCATGTCTCATCTGTTCAGGGTCTGTAGGGCTCGTAAAAAAAGTGATAATGTGAAACTGAACCTGCAAATATCCTGATTATATTTGGTTCGATAGAGCTGTGAGTTAGTCCTCTCATCAACTCTGTTTGTTATTCTTTTGCCAATGATTACCTACACAAAAATCTGGCTCCTGCACTGGATATTGTGTGCAAATTCACAATATTTGCAGGACAAATTTTTTCCTCACTGAATCGGATGATACTTTATAAAGAAAATGGAAGAATAGACATTTGATCTCTTTTTCCAAAAATAAAATTACATTTAAATGCATTCTTAAATAAACATGACATTTTTATATGACCATTGTTTTCATATGTGGGTTGATATTGTGAGAGGGCTTTACCAGGTCAGTATGTTTCTCCTCAGTTTAAATTTTTTTTAAACAATAGCCCTAATATGGCTTTTGTGTTTTTGTACATTGGTAAAACATATGAAACTGCCTACTGGTGTGCATAAAACACCAAATACAAAGTCTGAACAGGACAAAAACACATTAAATTAAAAAAAACATTAAAAAAAAAAGCCTCATCCAAATCACATTCGTAGGTTATTTGGTTTCCGATTAAAATCAAATTTTTCTTATTGTGTCTCAGTCTGAACGGTCAGATCGGATAATTTGCTGTGTGCGACGGTTATTATACGTCAGGTTTTGTGGCATAATTATTGCCTTCACAGGGCACTTCAAATTTAATACAATAATGATGTTCTTGCAGTAGGATCGTTACAAACATAATTTTCATTAAAAGTTATTTCAAAAGTGAGTTCAGCCTGTTTTATTACACATTTCAGCCCTATAAAACTCTCACAGTGGAAGGTAAACAGGGCATAGAGATCATCACTTCTGAATAAACACCCATATGTAATTTATATGTTACAGGGTACGCAAAGCACTGCAAACCTCTTATAATAATACAGAAGAGAAAGAGAACACAGCCCCATCACCATCAATGGAGCATCAGTGGAGAGAGTCAACAGCTTCAAGTTCCTCGGTGTCCACATCACTGAGGAACTCACATGGTCTGTCCACATTGAGGCCATTGTGAAGAAGGCTCATCAGTGCCTCATCTTCCTGAGATGGCTGAGGAAGTTTGGAATGAACCCCCACATCCTCACACGGTTCTACACCAGCACTGTAGAGAGCATCCTGACTGGCTGCATCTCCGCCTGGTAAGGCAATAGCACTGCCCACAACCACAAAGCCCTGCAAAGGGTGGTGCGAACTGCCAGACACATCATCGGAGGTGAGCTTCCCTCCCTCCAGGACATATATATCAGGCGGTGTGTGAAAAAAGCTCGGAGGATCATCAGAGACTCCAGCCACCCGAGCCATGGGCTGTTCTCACTGCTACCATCAGGCAGGCGGTATCACAGCATCAGGACCTGCACCAGTTGAATTCATGACAGCTTCTTCCCCCAAGCATTCAGAGCATCCAAGCATCTTTTGAACTCTTGATCTCTCACGATCAATATACATCAGCACTGCACTTGATTAATCTTATTATCTCACACTGGTCTGTCATAATTGTATTCTCTCTTAACAACACACTGGCAACTAACTATCAACCGACAGCTTGAATGTCAATACAGAACAATACAACCTACTGTACATTTTATATACACTACATATACTATTTTTTTATTGTATAATGTGTATTCTGTATTGTGTATATTGTATACTGTACATTCTATGTTGTTATTTGTATATTGTGTTGTGTGTAATTATGTGTATATTTGATTTTAAATTGTGTTGTGTAAATCTGAAGTTTATTGTAAATTGGTATATGTCTCATCACTGTCACGACTGCTATGTTGCTCGGAACTGCACCCAAGAATTTCACACACTATTGCACTTGTGTATATGGCTGTGTGACAGTAAAAGTGATTTGATTTGACATTGGCTTAACTTACCCAAAGAGATGCACTAAAGTGCAGTAACCCATACCAGTTGCGAGAAACCACAACGCGATAAAGTATTGAATGTCACACGAATACGGGACGCTTGAGCATTTTGAGCGTTTCATCACAGGACGTGGGTCCTCGTCTCACTGTCCAACCTTTTTATGCTTTAATATGGGACACAAATGGGATGTTTCGCTCTCTGCTAAAGTACAGGACCCCAAGATAAAAGGCGTCCCATAAGGGATATCGTAATTTCGGCCAAAATACAGGACGTCCCCTGTAAAATGGGCAGCAGCAACACTAGCAGCAACAAAATTTGCATATTTGTCTGTGAAGAAAGTTCATAGTTGGATACTGCCCTCATGAAAAGCATAATCAATGGTAAAATATCGTTCACTAAAATCTCATGCATGGCGAATATGCGCAAGTTTGTTGCATTACTATGACAACTAATGTGGACATGATAGCATAAGTGACTGTATTCTGAACAGAAAAAATCTGATCTGGCCACATATAACTTGCAGTTTGAACAGTCACTAAAAAAAATGGATTTTAGGAAAAATCTAATTTTTACTGCAGTGTGAACAAAGCCATATATTTTCACTACTTACATCTTACACGGTACTGACTGCTGAACTAACTTGCTTTGCATCTAGCCACACGCTGCTCCTCTCGAAACATGAGTCCCGCCTTCTTTGATTTGATTGGTCATCTCAAATGACATTGACACTAACATTTTTACTGCAAACCTATTTACAACTTGAAACTTACTATGATTTAAAACATTGTAATTATTATTATTAAAAGCATGTTGTTTTTATTGTTAGCTCTGTGAAAACGTGTAAATGGCATATAGTTCTGTTTATGTATGTAGATAGATATTTCTATTCATAGCTTTCTCTTCCTCTTCTTCCTGGGGTTTTTTAATAACACAACATTATAAAACTATATTTGATTTAGATTTTGATCTCCAAATCAACATTCCATGGTAAAGTGTTCTAATTTAAAATAATAAAATCATTATGTTCTTAGAGTGCCGCATTGTGGTGGAATAATCCAAGGACACATTGTGTCATCGCGTTGCGTTTGAAGAATGAGTTGAACGAGTTGAATAACGTGGAAAAAATAGAAGAAAAAAATTGCGCTCAGAGCAAGATCTTCCCCACCTATATCTGTAGCCACAAATCGCAATATATCAATCATTATGTTACTATGTTACTGCAGGATTAATGTGTTGCTTAAAGTGCAAGCAAAAACAGTATAATAACAAAATGAAAGCATGGAGAAAAAACGGTGCATTGTTTCTGCGCTCGCCTTTCAGCAAGCCGCACAGTAAAATATATTTTGCATTTTCTGTTTTGATAAATAGACGTAGGTTCATGGAGTGAACTCAGCAGCATAAAGCGCATCTTGGCATTTTGTTGGCATCAACATAGCTGAAAAGTTCTGATTTACAGGCTTTTTACCAATGTGTCAATTCGCAGGCTATTAATATCACCAAGGCCTATTATTACAGGGCATTTTATAGTAGATAAAACATACTGTATTTTTTTTTTTTTTTTTTTACCAATGCGGGAACACGCACACCATAAAAAGTCTAAATAAAATTACTGACATGACGAGGAATTAAAATTACTGAAGCTTTGGTAATTATTAAATTCCCCCACATCCACATATAAAACTAATCCTGTCCAAATAGGGTTTAAATCTATCCCGCAGCCTTTGTTTTCATTTCCCCCAAAAAATCAAGATCTATGTTTTATGTATGCTTATTACCTTTCTTCATTAAGCAGACGCTTTTATTGATTTTTACTGATTTACAAGGAGTGGCTGAATGACAAATTATAACAGTTGGTATTCTTTGAAGACATTTCTTGTCGTGTGGCTCCCTCTGGTGGACAAAAAGTACAACAGCCTATTTATGTACAGCATCAATTACAGCATGAATTACAATTGAAAAATAGCTATTTCTTACATTATAGCTCTACCAAATTGATAAACATTAGCACATTACCTCAGAATGTTCTTTTGTGCATCTATACTAAGTTTTGTTAAGCTTTAAAATTGTTCTCACAAGATACAGGCCAATTAGTAATTATTTTGTCTGGAGGGTCTGTAGATGAAGCATACCAAGTTTTGCGTGCCTGAGTTGGGGGGGGTGTATTTGGGATCATCCTGCCAAGTTTGGTTTCTCCATGACTTGCAGTCTCTGATGGCCAGACACTTTAGGGCAGAAAAAATAAATAAATAAATAAATAAATAAATATATATATATATATATATATATATATATATATATATATATATATATATATATATATATATATAGCCACAAGCAACTATTGTCGGGGACACTTTTAGGGCAGGAAAAAAAAAAAAAAAAAAACAAAGGAAGAAAATCCGTAGAATTACAGTAGGGTTCCAGCAGCTTCGATGCTTGGCCCCCTAATAAGAAAAAGAAGAAAATCAGTACAATTACAATATGGTTCCAGCAGCTTCGCTGCTTGGCCCCCTAATAATAATCCTTAGAAGAACAATAGGGCCTATGCACTTTCAGTGCTCAGGCCCTAATTATCCTTAGAAAAACAGTAGTCTCCGCACTTTCAGTGTTTGGGCCTTAATTAAAGTCACATAAAATCATGCTCTCATTCTTTCAAACAAACCATTATCAACCCATTGAGCTAATGGAGACTTTTATGTTTGTAATAGTACATACATGAAATATAAGGAATGAATATATGAACTTTTCTTGTATGTTTGTAAACCTTTGATATCCCAAAGTGCGATATCCTGCTGGACAATGAGATGCAGCGGTGTGTATCTCCCAGAGCTGGATGAGCCGGAGTATTGTAACCCCCAGAACACTTCACTGTGGGAGCTTCACTTACTAAACGTAAAGCATAAACAATTAAATAAAATGTATTATTGATAGTGTGCACTTGGATCGCAGGTTGAGGACTGGGGAGGTCTTGCCACTGAAATATTATGGAAGGTCAGTTAGCCGTGTTGTGTTACTGTAGTAATATTTAAGTGTATATATTAGGGCTGCCAGTTAAATAAAATATTTAATCATGATTAATTGATTAACACATTCAGTTGCAAGAAAACTAAAAAACAATCAATCAATTAGATTGCCATTTGTATGGATGACGCTCAATGTTGTTTTATGCAGTTGTCCTCGTCTCGTTTATTTCTATTGTCTAAGGTCACATCCACACTAATACTTTTTGAAAACATAAAATTTCGCATTTTCAGTGTTTTTCTCAGAAAATGAAGCATTTAGAAAACACTCTCCATTATCGCATACTTTGGAAACAGATGACATTAGGAAACTGAAATTGGATTAGTATGGACGTGACCTTACATTTATTCATTTAGCAGACGCATTTCAGGGTGACTAAGAAATGATGAAAAATTCAAACACGAGCAATAAATCATACTGAGTCAACAATATTAGCAGTGCTTGCAATACCACAAAAGTTAAAAGCTGTGTAAGTGCAAAACAAGGGGAAAAAAGTGGTTTTGAATGATAAAAGTGGCTTTCAAGTGAATGTGATTGTGGAGGAAATGTGATTTTGGTCATTCATGGGCAGGAAAACTCTACCCTTTATAAAAAAAATTTAAAAAAACAAAACAAACAAACAAAAAAATATTTAACATGATGGAAAAAAAGTTTTTTAAAAGCTAAACTTGAAATGTATAAGATCTAGCATATGCTATCACACATAGCAACGTAAAGCTTGCGATATGTAATTCCACTTCAAAACCAATATGGAATAAGATTAATCTTGACGTTCTCCTGATAGTTTGATGGAGATGTGGATTTAGTTCTTTAATTTCAGTCATTGTTATTGTTGTAGACACTATCACCCCATTGTTAGGAAGTATGCTGCTCATCTCATGGTTGGAGCCCCCAGTGAAGGCTCAGCTGCTCTCAGCATGGAGCTCATCAGAAGGTAAACTGACAACTAGGTCTGATCTCACTATTGACTCAATGTAAAGATTAAGATCTCTCATTTCTGCTGTCTGCAGGACTCCAGTGAAGCCGTTTGAAGACTATAATGTTAAAGACAAGACATTCAATCCACCTGTTGCAGGACCTCCGTCCAAGAAAAAAGGTTTGTCCAGCAATCTGTGCTTAAAATAATGATTTGGTAGTGTCATTTTTGGTAAATGTTATTTGTTTTTTTCCCCCTCTGTTGCAGGAACATTTCACAATTGGTCATGCATTTTTGGATTCTGACCTGAAAAGACTTACAGATGCTGCTCTTCAAACAGACAGTAAAGAGATGAGTCAAGTCTTTGCTTCACATCATGAACAAGAATGCATGTAAAGAAAATACAGTTATTTTTGAGGTTCCTGTACAAATGATGTATTTTTAGTCTTGTCTCTTATTGATAAAAATGAATGTCATTGAACTTCATGCAATCCTTGGGCTACATATGTACAGTACATTGTGAAAATGTTTTCAACACTATTTATTGATGAGAGCAGTTTCAAGTAAACAGTAATATCGACATCACAAGATTGACAATACATTCCTATTTTACAAGTGCTAAAACCCATCAATACTAGGACGTTCAACAATGCAAATAGACAGTTCTAGATCAATGCACTTAAAATAACATGTCACAATTTTTTGAAAAACTTGATATTGTTCAAAGTAATAATAAAGCAATAGTAAATATACAGACTTCTAAAAATACACTTCATGGGAGTCTACCTTTTGAAAAGTCAAAATATTTGATCTCTCAAGATAGTTCTTAAAATCTAGATTACAAAAATACAAACATTATACATGAATACAGTACGAACAGACTGGAGAAACATTCTTGCCCTTAAAAATAAATTAATGCAGCTTTCATAATTATGTACACTATCTGGAAAAAGTACAGCCAACCTGGGCTATAACATTAAATACATTACATAATGAAGCATTTCACCTGTAGATGAAGTAACAAAACTTAAATAGCAAACAGCAAAGTAGGGCTACTTCAGGTTTTTCAATAAACTGCAATGCAGTGGAGTTTAGAAAACACATGAATATAGCAAAATGTAACTTTAAAAGAAACTGACATACAATAATGATACAAACCTTTTGCGTTTCAATTAAAATAAGCGTAAAGTCCTTTTGTGATGTGATTACTCGCTCGGAAAATAGAGGAACCATTTAATAAATGTTAGATTATCCTTAAAAGAAAAGACCAAAATATTTAAATCACATACAGGTGCATCTCAATAAATTAGAATGTCGTGGAAAAGTTCATTTATTTCAGTAATTCAACTCAAATTGTGAAACTCGTGTATTAAATAAATTCAGTGCACACAGACTGAAGTAGTTTAAGTCTTTGGTTCTTTTAATTGTGATGATTTTGCCTCACATTTAACAAAAACCCACCAATTCACTATCTCAAAAAATTAGAATACATCATAAGACCAATAAAAAAAACATTTTTAGTGAATTGTTGGCCTTCTGGAAAGTATGTTCATTTACTGTATATGTACTCAATACTTGGTAGGGGCTCCTTTTGCTTTAATTACTGCCTCAATTCGGCGTGGCATGGAGGTGATCAGTTTGTGGCACTGCTGAGGTGGTATGGAAGCCCAGGTTTCTTTGACAGTGGCCTTCAGCTCATCTGCATTTTTTGGTCTCTTGTTTCTCATTTTCCTCTTGACAATACCCCATAGATTCTCTATGGGGTTCAGGTCTGGTGAGTTTGCTGGCCAGTCAAGCACACCAACACCATGGTCATTTAACCAACTTTTGGTGCTTTTGGCAGTGTGGGCAGGTGCCAAATCCTGCTGGAAAATGAAATCAGCATCTTTAAAAAGCTGGTCAGCAGAAGGAAGCATGAAGTGCTCCAAAATTTCTTGGTAAATGGGTGCAGTGACTTTGGTTTTCAAAAAACACAATGGACCAACACCAGCAGATGACACTGCACCCCAAATCATCACAGACTGTGGAAACTTAACACTGGACTTCAAGCAACTTGGGCTATGAGCTTCTCCACCCTTCCTCCAGACTCTAGGACCTTGGTTTCCAAATGAAATACAAAACTTGCTCTCATCTGAAAAGAGGACTTTGGACCACTGGGCAACAGTCCAGTTCTTCTTCTCCTTAGCCCAGGTAAGACGCCTCTGACGTTGTCTGTGGTTCAGGAGTGGCTTAACAAGAGGAATACGACAACTGTAGCCAAATTCCTTGACACATCTATGTGTGGTGGCTCTTGATGCCTTGACCCCAGCCTCAGTCCATTCCTTGTGAAGTTCTCCCAAATTCTTGAATCGATTTTGCTTGACAATCATAAGGCTGCGGTTCTCTCGGTTGGTTATGCATCTTTTTCTTCCACACTTTTTCCTTCCACTCAACTTTCTGTTAACATGCTTGGATACAGCACTCTGTGAACAGCCAGCTTCTTTGGCAATGAATGTTTGTGGCTTACCCTCCTTGTGAAGGGTGTCAATGATTGTCTTCTGGACAACTGTCAGATCAGCAGTCTTCCCCATGATTGTGTAGCCTAGTGAACCAAACTGAGAGACCATTTTGAAGGCTCAGGAAATCTTTGCAGGTGTATTGAGTTGATTAGCTGATTGGCATGTCACCATATTCTAATTGTTTGAGATAGTGAATTGGTGGGTTTTTGTTAAATGTGAGCCAAAATCATCACAATTAAAAGAACCAAAGACTTAAACTACTTCAGTCTGTGTGCACTGAATTTATTTAATACATGAGTTTAAATAATTTGAGTTGAATTACTGAAATAAATGAACTTTTCCACGACATTCTAATTTATTGAGATGCACCTGTAATTGCAGCAAATGAGAAGGGCTGAAATTTGATTTCATTTGTACATTTTAACTCCTGGGTTAAGTGTTGTGCAAAAATTTGTCAGAAGATTTCTTTCATTAGAACTAGAAAACATTTGAATACATAATAACCTTTAAAATGGTCAAGAGAACAAAAGATGTTTCTTCAAATACTGCAAATTTATGGAAGATTACAGAAAGCTATGAGGTACCATTCAACAGCTTGCATTTTTTGCCGTCGGTCAGTACAATTCAGGGCTGTTGACGGATACAGGAAATGTGTCATGAAGTCAAACAAGTTAAATGCGCAACTAAAATGTAAAGCACATATCGGACCTGCATCATTCTGAAAATATTATGCGTGTTTGCTCTAAACTCAGAATAAACCATGACTCATTTACTTTCTCAAATTGAAATCCTCAATCAAGATTTCAGAAATCTATCAAGGGATGTGAGCTTAAAGTCAAAAGCACTTTGAACAAACTGTATAATGTTGGGACTAGTGAGTACAGTGCATACTAATGAGTTGGGAACATTTTTCATGCTTAATTTGATTCATTTCAGCCATCCAAAATAGGGAGGCAAAATAAAAAAGCTTTCAAAATAACTTCATAAAAATCACAATGTGCCAAACCACTAAAGAAAATGAAATGCATATTAATGCATTGATCACTTACAGTACTGTTAAAGTAGGACAAGAAGAAAAGAAGAAACGAGGATAAACTGCAAACTCCTTCCATCCCCCTTCATCTAACGTCCATTAAAACAAGAGCTCTATAACCCAGCTATAAGCTGATGAAAAAACTAACCTCTCTTCTCAACCTGTTCCTGCAATGATACAGACTCTAGCTAGTTCAACTTGCAACCAGGCAGTTGTCTAAACGCATACTTCCTCTGGAGAGTCAAGTTCTCTACGGGACAAGCACCAACCGCTCTACGCTCTCCGTCAGGCAGCTGTACACCAGCATGTTGGGAGATCTTCCTCAACAATTCTGAGCCACATGTGAGAGTGGTGAACACTAAAGATACTGCTCTGGCCTCATTTATGCAGCTTCCAGTTCCACAGCAATGGGAGGGACCAGGTGGAGGGGGCTGGGGCTCGATCGCCGCACTGAGAGACGGGGCTCCCCACATGATATCTCTGAGAACCCAAGCGCCCCTCGGCCATCCAAGCCTTCAACCCCATCGACACAGACCCTGGATGGAGAGACACAGGGAGATGTTATGTACTCAAGTTATGAATTTTTGATGTTTCATCTCTTTCATGTTACTTAAAAATAATCTTGCCTCCAAATCAGTGGCAGCTGGTGCTTTTTAAAATTGATGCTTTTCACAGGTTTTCTTTTGTGTCTGCAATGTTGCTCCCAAAGCTCCCCAAAATACTACTCAAAAAGTTAAATTCTTTAAAGAAAATAATGACTCGTTTGAAACTAAACATGTAAAATATCCGATTATGAACACTGAAATAAATGTTATTTCAGATTGCAAATAATTGCATGTGTATCTCCGAGCTGCAAAACACTGTGCTAAACAGGGGATTTGCATTTCATACAGTGTCAATCATGTATAGGATTTCAATTATTAGCTGTCTGATGCAAAGTCCTGCCCATTTGAGCTCAACCAATCATAATTTAGAAAAGCCAAGCTTCCAGGCGGGACAAAAGGAAAGCAATAAGATGCAGATCCAATGCATATAGCACTCATCTCTAAGCCCCCATACAATCCCACTTTACTCTAATATCTAATTGTACAGGTATTTGCGATTACCATTGAAGCATGGCATAAAGGTGCTGTAAGCAATTTTTTTCATGGAAAAGTAGGCAAAAAATGTTCCTACTCCCTTAAAGATATGAATGAAATGTGTCCTGAGATATCTCACCGGTTTCTGTGACAGCTGTAGACTTTGTAAACAGCAAACAATAATGTGTCTGCAGACACTGACGCTTTTCAACTGTCAATCATTTTGCTCGTTCTCATAGTGTTGCATTTGAAGCCGATCATTGAGGCTATGATTCATAATGTTTGTCAGTTGAGGGCACTATTGTGCCACAAACTGCTCTTTTGAGACTTGTGTCTCTGCAGAACAAAAATAGGCATTTTTCCAATCAGTGGGTGTTTTCAAACCCATTTACATGATTTTCCTGCTACATTGAGATTCCCTACTTTCATTGGATAGTTGAAAAAACTCCCATCATGATTTGAAAACACCCACAGATTGAGAAATGCCCATTATTGTTCCACAGAGACCTATACTTCACTCTTTTGCTTGGTTTTGGTCTCAAAATTAACTTTGGAGGGTGGGGTTTTGGAATGAAGGGGCGTGGCTAATTCAACGGCTCAGTCACGTCAAAGCTTCAGAATGCTAAAATTGCTTACAGGACCTTTAAATAACGCTGCACGGCTCGTGCATCCACTGACTTCTGTTGACATTCATGTAGGAAAAAAGCAGATAGCGTTACTTGAACGAATAGCGCTGTAGTCATGTATGATATTTTACACATTTTCTCTCTAAAATACTGAAATTCACAAAGAGTAATATCTAATTTATATAGATTATTTTTGTACAAAAAAGGACTCTAGTGCTCAAGTCTGTTGAATTTCTGTGCTGTCTAAATTATGTAAAAATTTGTTCAGTAAAAACATTGAATCTTTTTTCTGCATATTTTTGAAAACAATTATGAATCATTTCAAAATATTGAATCGAATCAGAACGAATTGAATCGTGACCAAATTTCAGATTTCACGATGCATTGTAATCGTTAGGTAAAGAATCCGAATCGAAGTCAGAGTGAATCATTATACCCCTATGCGTGAGGGTGTTTGTAGAGATACATTGTTTTGTTTTAAAATCTTGTGATGAAAAAACACCAACCTTCCTCATTCTGTAATTTCTCACCTTGATGTTGTTCAAAACCTCTATAATATTATTTTTTTCCGTGGAACACAAAAGATATTTTCAAGAATCTTATGCAATACATACTGATCAAGGCTGTTAAGCTCCAAAACAACACCATAAAAGTAGTCCAGATGTCTCGAGCATTATATTCCAAGAACAGACTGCAATTTAAAGTGTTATTCATTGATAATCTTTCCCTCCGCTGATGCATTCAAAATGCCAGGTTTATTGTCATCAATGGCAAACTCCACTGATTCTAATGTGTCGTAAGAATAGTGTGCCTTTTTTATATATTATTGACTGGCAAATGAGATTTGAGCTTTGGAGAAGATTTTCAGTGAAAAAAAGACTTGCATTTAGGTCTGCCCTCCATACAAAGATATTGTATTTCTTCAGAAGACTTGGAATATAGCACAAGTAATATGGTTTCCTTTGGTACTTGCATGATTCTTTTTGAAGCTTGACAATGGTCACAAGGAACTGTCGTTATATAGAAAAGAGCCATAAATGTAAATATATATATAATAATAAAAAAAATATATATATATACACTGCCTTTCAAAAGTTTGGGGTCACTTGTCTGAAATGTTTCTCATGATCTTAAAAATCTTTTTATCTGAAAGCGTATGCTTAAATGTTTGAAATTAGTTTTGTAGACAAAAATATAATTGTGCCACCATATTAATTTATTTCATTACAAAACTAAAATGTTATTAAAAAAAAAAGTTTTTGAAATTGATGACTTGGACCAAATAATAAAGAAAAGCAGCCAATAAGTGCCCAACATGGATGGGAACTCCTTCAATACTGTTTAAAATCATCCCAGGGTGATACCTCAAGAAGTTGGTTGAGAAAATGTCAAGAGTACATGTCTGCAAATTCAAGGCAAAGGGTGACTATTTTAAAGATGTTAAAATATAACACAGTTTTGATTTATTTTGGATTTTTTTTTAGAAACAACACAATTCCCATAGTTCCATTTATGTTATTCCATAGTTTTGATGACTTTACTATTATTCTAAAATGTGAAAACTAATACTTATAAAGAATGAGTAAGTGACCCTAAACTTTTGACCGGTAGTGTATATAGATAAATAATAGCAGTTTTGGGCTAACTATTTCTTTAAATCATTCATGCTGTTATTTCAATGCATTAACTGATGTTAAAAACAAATAGTGCACTATTAATTCATGTCACCATGCCTATATTGCTCATTTCATTTTGTCACCTAATCTCAATGCAAGATCTCTCCTAATATCCCAGCAAAATAAAGAACAGAAAACTGATTACAATCAGTCTGACATCTAACAAACTTTGCTCAAATCGCAAGTACCTCACCACTCCCGGGTGAGATCAGACAAACTTGATTAAATGTATGTTTTTCATGATCTTAAAAACCTTTTGATCTAAAGGTGTATGCTTAAATGCTTGAAATTAGTTTTTGCAGACAAATATAAAAATATAATATAATAAATATAAATAATAATAATAATTTGAAGAAAAATATGTAAAAAAAAAAAAAATTAAGCTCAGGAGGTAAAATGCAAGTGAATGGCGAATTCTCTTTTGAAGGTCCAAAAATCACAGACAGTCAGCATAAATGTCATCTATACGATTCCAGCGGTTAATGTTTCTAAAGCGATACGATCACTTTTGGTGAGAAAAAAGAACAATGTTTAAGTACTTTTTAATAATCCAACACTTCAGGAGAGGGTGGAGTCCAAGCGGTCTCTCGTGTGACGTATTCGTGTCGCCATGTATACCGAGGTAATCACAAATTCTCCACTCGGTTGAGACATCCATGATAAGCACACAAACGCACCATTGTGAGTAAAGAAACAGATAAATACAGATCTAAACCAAAACCAACCAAGCTACTGTACAGCGTTCCTCCTCCTCACTTGTAAACAGCGCTACTCTTTGCTGTGACGCACATGCATCAGTTCTCGCGTGTTTCAAATGCCAATGCGATTACATCACGCGTGCACCACTGCAGAACAGAAGCATGATTTAGAGTTAAAAGAAGTACTTAAATATTTATCTTTTTCGCAACCAAAAGCGATCGTGTTGCTTTAGAAGACATTAATTTAACAGCTGGTGATTAAGTTTATGCTGACTGTCTGTGATTTTTGGACCTTCAAAAGAGAAATCTCCAATCACTTGCATTTTAAGGACCTATTAAGCTAAGAAATTTTTCTATTTTTATTCAAATGTGTTCTGGTGAAGAAAAAGTCATACACACCTGGGATATCATAAGGGTGAGTAAATAATAAGAGAATTTTCATTTTTGGGTGAGCATTAGCTGAAAGTGCTATATAAAGTAAACATGTTGTTATTATTGTCATTATTAGTGGTAGAAACTCCATCAGTTGCATGACAGTGTCATGTCCTGTCAACATGGCAGCGCCTGTGAGGGGGCGACCCGCTCCATGTAAAATTAAACAGCTTATGTTTGGTTACTGAAATGACTGGAGTCTTTATCTAATGTGTACATCATTGTCAACATATTTCTAAAAAAATGCTATTCATGTCTTTGTGTTAAACTTTTTGAATTACCAAAAACTTACTGAGTGCACCTTTAAATGTGGGAAATATTAATAATTAGTGTGTTAATGAGGGTAGATCCAGCAGTTGGTACCTCATGGGAGCTCCATGCACTGCACACACACAAACTGCAGAGCATTCCATCACTCGGAGGCCTCGGGCAGAGGCATCATGCTGGGACATACAGCCTTCTCTTCCTTACTATGTGCTGATTCTTGGACCACTGGACCGTTCACATTCACATTTAAGCTCCGACTGCGACCCGTCAGCTTCCGCAGCTCACTGGCAAAAGACACACCCTTACGCTTGTCCTCGCGAGCAATCTGAGGGACAGGTCAATGGAAAACACATGCTATTAACATTTTTATTAATCGTAAGTTTAAGATATTTCATTATATATTTAAGAAAAAAAAACTTTTAATTGAGCAACCTATTTATTGCTCATGCATCGGTGTGATAAAGTCTAGGCCTACAACAAACATTTAGAGTGAACATTTTCTTATTGGTCACTGGAAAAAAAAAAGGTCATGGACATGAATATATTTTTTTTTCAGTGCCTGATTACGATACGTTGAGAGCAGGAAGGCCGATATAAATGCTGAAAAGCATTATACAATTTAACAATGGCAAATAAGATGTACACACAATTTCTGAAGTGAAAAACACTTATCTTATGCAAAATTTACTAAACTTTGCATAAATTTGAAAACAGAAATTGATTTTCCATTGAAAAATCTAATGGTAGATTTTGGAACTGACACAAGGGAAAATTAACACTTCTGTTAATTGGCAGAACAAACATAGTTCGCAAAATGGTTAAATATTGGCCAATTAACTGGCCTGGCCAATACATCGGCCTTTCACATATTTTTTTCTAGTTCTTAAATATTTCATAGGCTTGAAATTGATCTTTGGAAGGGTGATCTCTATGAGATGATTTTTAAAAATCTTAATCCAGTTATCACAAATGAGTGAAAATTGTTCAAAAGATGCGGGAACCCTGAAATTAATAATAATACAAATCTATACACTACTGTTGAAATTCCATAGTAAATATAAATGGAAATTCATTGGTGTTGGAGAAAGAGTGGGAACCCATCCTGAAAATAATCAATCTAGCCTCCAATTAAAACTAATGGATCCACACAGTAGTGATGTAACGTATGACATTGAAGCTTCAAAGCCTATATTGAGTACGCAGCACAATCTTCAATGAAGCCCTGTATCGAGGCGTGTATTGTTTTCAGAGAATCACGTGATCAATGAAAAACGAAGCCTCACTTTCTGTCCAGTCACGTGTGCGCTTCACTTTGCGTGTCGGAGTGTTTGAATCCAGACGTTTACTCTATGGGTTTATGGAAGTATAAGTCCATTTACAAATGTATTTAAAATTACATTATGATATATCCTGTAATACAAGTATTATTAAAAATAATAAGAGCACCAGATACTTGCCTCATACAACTCTGTTAGTCGTTTTTATGTTCATCACATGGAATCATATTGAATCTTTATTGCCACAATTTAATAAGCAAATAACATTATCAGAAGGTGAAAATCAACATACTTGGCATTGTTAGGCTTTTATTTGCGCACACTGGATCAAAACTACATCAGGCGCCACATATAACAGAGCTGCATACCCGGGATTATGTCTGCTTTAAATTTGACCAACCACCAGATGGCACAGTTTCCGACACTCCCGATCTAAGCTTCAGAGCTTCACGAGGCTTCATTTGCCCATCCCTACCACACAGTATGATATTTTAGATAGTGGTCGACCGATATCAGCCTATATTCGGAATTTTGTAATTATCGCATCGGCCGATACATTTTCCAGTTTGGCCGATTGGTTTCTTAAGGCCACGAGGGTGCAGAGAATCACCTGCTTGCATGTGAAGCCACTGAGACATGTAAACAACCAGTCACAGTTTGTTTTGTTGTTACGTGCCATCGTGTTACTACAATAATAGTAATGTGTGCAACACAGTGTCATTTAAACGGTCCGCATATCAGAGCTGCGGCAGACGCGTTTGAGCTCATAATGTTGAAGTGCTCACCTGTTTCATTCTCCCTCTCTCTCCACAACAGTTCCCAGTAACTTTTAACTGTCTTGTCTAATGATTAAATGGCAAATATCACTAAAACTAACATCATATACCATCTGCAAATATGAGGATATCTCGTTTAAACAGATGTCATTCACGAACCTCACTAAAAACCCACGTTTACTTCCCATCCAGCACTCATCTAATATCTTCCTTTGAAGCGTGTATTCTATCAGCCAGAATCAAAACTTCAGGGTCAGGATCAAATGTTTCTCTAATAATTCACAAATCATGACGGTCACTCCGTGACAATCCAAGCAGGCGATCCAGGCCGTTTAGACTGTCAGGAGGTTGCTGCTTGCGCTGGATCCGCACGAGCACGAGAGTGCAACTTCAAAGTAAAAGCACTTCACGTGTGCTACAAGTAAATGTCTTATTCACTATGCACTGTATGTACAATTGGTTTGATTGGGTCTTTTATGAGTAAATGCTGTTGATAATGCACAAATGCCATCCATGGTTGTTGGACTACTGTGTGTACTGTTATTTCCTTCTTTCTAATATATTATCAATTTCTTCATGCAGAAATAGAAGAAACTACTATCTACCATTTAAAATACAATCTTATTTTTTTTATTTAAAGATAATTAAATATAACAAAAGCTTATTAATATAACTTATTAATATGTTTTGTGTGAAATTGAGTAAAAATAGTGCTAAATAAGATTTATTCATTTTTTTGCATTTAATGTTTATGATATTTACTATATTAAATTGTGTGATATATCGGCATTGTATCGGCCACCCTGCTCTCTGGATATCAGCATCAGTCATTAAAAAACCCATATTAGCCTTGTTTCATTTTCAAATCTCAATGCCAAAAATTCTAACTTGTGAATTGGCCTTCAGTCTGGCATTCATTCACAATGATTTCTGGTGTTCACCTGCTCTTTGAGCTTTAGGATGAATTTGCCGGCGCCTCTCCAGCGGCTCTGAGCCTGAAACACACACTCCTGGTCCTGCAGGACACGGTGACACGGTTTGGCTGAGGAAGACTTCTTGCCTCCTGCGTCTTTAGATACCTCCTCCATCAGAACATAGTCACATGGGTTTGGGTTGCTCAGGATGCTCAGAGAATACTTGGCTTTGCTCAGAGTCTACAAGAGACAATCACAGTCTATTTACTTTGATATTCACAGGAATGTGGTTAAATTATAATTTAGTGCTGTAGTGATTTTCTGACCTGTTGTATGATGTCTTGGGCCGTGCTGTAACGTGGAGCTTTAATAACGGTGTGAGGTTGCTCAGGAGAAACATCATGAACCTGCACGAGGAACGTGTCCTCTTCTTCACTGCTCACCTCCTCCACTCCTTCCATCAGCACATTCTTTTCATTGAAGTTCTGAAGAAAACAGGAGCTGCTTGATTCAGGGTGGATTTCAGTACAGTGCTTGGGAGTAACTAACACATTTTCTAGTAGTGTGTCTTCAAAACATAGTAGCAAGCTACTTTTTTCCAACCAGTTGCAGTGTAGCGTGACAAACCATTACATTGCTTTTTAGGTAAGCATTGTAAACAGCTTTACGGCGAGGCGAGACTCATAAAAATGTGTGTTTAGTTTTATTAGTGGTATTCAGTGTAAATTCACCAGTTTAAATGCTGTAACCCTGAGACCCCCATTGTTTGTTTTTTGTTGTTGTTTTTTTCAGATACTGCCCTAATTGCAAATATATATGCTATCTGATATACTGTACACTGTACAGTATATTTAAAAATGCTGTATATTTGTTTTATTCATCATTATACATTTATGAGCCACTAGGTGGAGCGAAAGATCAAGTAGTAAATGGTGAAAAGGTGAAACAAAAGTAAATGGTGTGAATCTTTAATACTGTTTACAATTTTTATGCTTTAATTCAGTTGAAGGAACCACAATCTTTAAAAAAAGACAACACCTCTTCCTTGGTTTTCAGGCATATTCTGCCCACATATCCTTCCTCTGGCAGCCAGCTGTGAAGAACTCTCAAGAGCCTTTCATCGTTCGCTAGGGGGCGCTGCTGGGGTGCTTTCTTTGAGTCACTCTTGTCCTTGGACAGAGGAATTCTCTCTTCCATCAGGAAGTAGTTGAAGGAAGTGGTCGGAAACAACTGTTGAGAGAGAGAGAGTACTTAAGCACATATTTATGTGCTGAGGAATGATGAAAATGTGAACCAAACTGGTAAACTGTCGTAAACACAGCTTGTTTCTAATGAGAGAACCAACGATAATCATTTACCAGGAGGAGGGTGCTTTTGCAAACTGGGTGAACCTCCAAGGTTAATCTAAAATATAACATCAAAACTCATACAATTGCATCACTCCTCAAGAATTCTGAATCCCTGATGGCACCACACACGGTGCGTGCTATTTCATCCACAGTTGATCCACAATGTTCTTTGCAGAGCTCTGAACACGTTAGCTGTAATTAACTGTGTTCTGGAGTGTGAAAGCTTGTTTAAACTGGCTCAGTTTTATTTGTATTGAAACTTACAGAGTCCAGGAGCTGTTTGGCTGTGGTGTATTCATCAACGCACATGACAGTGAAGGGTTCAGGGCCCGGGACTCCATGCATGGTCACTTTGTGCTGCTGTGAGGCTCGTTTTTCCTCCGTGCTGAACAGCTGATGGGAAACACAGGAACAGAGTTAACATTTTCAAAATATTCCATAAGTTACTGTTTAAATTATGCCTATGAAAAAAACATTTGTTCTATGAAGCGATCATAAACACACTGCATCTTTTGAATATTGTTCCAGAGCTACTAAATAACTCCTGACAGTTTAACTAAAGGGATGGTTCATCCAAAAATTTAAATTGTTATTTTAACCGTCATGTTATTCCAAACCCATGTAGAATCTTCACACACGTCTTTTCCAATGACCACATAGTGACCATGGCTTTTAAAGGAATGTTCCGCATTTAATACAAGTTAAGGTCAATCGACAACATCTGTGGCATAATGCTGATTACCATAAAAAATAATTAAGACTCATACTCTTTTATTTATATATAAAAAACAAAGGCAGGCATTTACAATAGAGATGAATGGGGCCAGTCTACAAACATTTAAATTCTCACTGTTTCAAATGTATAGCAACAAGACAAAAACATTAGTGTTAACATTATTTTAGTGTGATAAAATCGCTTACAAACATTATCTGTGTGAAGTTATATAAAATATTGCGACTTTTTTGTCATAATCTGGTCAACACTAACACCAGTAAATCCCTGATTTTATGATACTAAGATCACATGTTTTTTTACATTTTTATTTCCTGTGGCTATATTTCTGAAATGGTGTATTTTGATATTTATGGACTGGCCCCATTCATTTTAAGTGCCTCACTGTAACCATGTTTTTTGCTGCTTCTTTTTTTCATTTAAGCTCACAAAATGACCAAAAAACAAAACAACAACACTATTATAGTCGTCATTATGACTTGGTTGCTACATTAGAAGTCTCCTAAAGCTATACATTTGCTTTGTGTGAGGAACAGATTGAAATTTAAGTCATTATTCACTGATATATTTCTCCAATGATTTGTTAACTTGAGAACTGCTGCGACTCTATCTTTGATCTAGTGAGTTTGAGAACTGGATCGGTCCGATTTGTGTACGAATCGTTCAATCTGATACGTGTACAGGATCAACTGGTTCATTCATGAGAAAACCTTCATCGGCCAAAATCAAAGGACAATGCATCCACGTGTATTTCCTCAGGTAATTCGGGATGACTTCAAGGAATTTAATACTGAAACTTGAAACTTGTAGTTCATACAAAATAATTTTGTTTAATCATTGACCCACAACACTTACTTAGTTTACTAATTTTAACCACTCATAGTTCTGAACATAAATAGCTAATATTGGCATTATATTCATTCATTTTCAGTTATAGCATAATTTCATGTACAGCTGCTTTGAAACAACACCTGTTGTGAAAAGCGCTATACAAATAAAATAACAGCTCAAAGGGGCGATTCGTTCATGAATCAGGTAAGAGGTTAAGATAATAAGTGAATATCAGTTTCAGGGACTAAAAACTAAATGTTTTTCATTTTGGTTCGTTCTGCGCAAAATAAGCAATTACATTTTACCCTGTGTGGTGGATTTATCAGCATAGAAATCATAACAAGCATACCGCTAATTAACAGTAAAGTGTCATTTTAATTACAGATCTGCTTCTCAGTCAAAACCCAGCAGCATCAAATCTGTATTAATGCATCATTCCTTTTATCTGGATTAGCTGTGCATGTACAGTATATGTAGTAATTATACATAGTTGTTAAAGGTCTTCATTCACGGAATGCGACATCCACAACAGGCAGTTAGGCAAAGAAATATATGATGCAGCACTTTCCTTCAGGATCAAAGCATGTTACATTTTTTCGGGCAACATTTTGCTGTGATAAACTCTTTGGCCTTTGGTTTCATGAAATAATTATCAGAATGTAATGAACCGGTTGTAACTGGTTACCAGCATTTAAAAATAACCTTTTTACTCCAGAACAACTGAAAATCACTTTGTTCCCGTTTCTGGTTACGTTCTGCAAAAAATTCTGTTCGTTTTTCATTTTCGTTCCTTGAACCGTTTTAAGTCCTTGATCAGTTTTAAAGCTTGACAGGCGTGATCATAATGAACTGTCATTGTATGGAAAAGACCAGCGTATAGATTCTTCAGAAGCTCTCCTTTTGTGTTCCACAGTAAAAATAAATACATACAGGTTTGAAACAACATGACGGTGAGTAAATAATGACTTTTATTTTTGGGTGACCTATTCCTTCAAATCGAATTGTGTATACAGCAGATTGCATAAAGACTGTGTCTTCATGATTCCCTGTGTGGAATAACCCTAGTTTGCAATAAGATGATGGAGAGGAATGCAGCACATTCCCAAGTTTGAAAAAACAAAAACACAAGAAATATTAGTACAATGTTCTCTCAAACATACTGTCCGTTCCCTTGAAGGATTCTTTGTATAGAGGCTTCTTAAATGTAAACTGTTTTAGTTCTGCTGTTCAGAACCATCAGTACCAAATGAGACACACATACCTATCTTAGATCCTGAACTGTGTGGATTAAAAGGGTTACGAATGGTCTCTCACCACAGATGCAGATAGTGGTCCTCCGGTAGGATTTTCCTCCATCCTGCGACTGAAGATGAAAAGACTTGAGACCTCCAGAGGCTCATTGTGCAGGTTCTTCAACTGCAGATGTCTGTAGCCTGAATATTGAACAGAAATAACACAACAGGCAATAGTTAAAATGTGTAATTTCTGTGCCACTAGCGTCACCAACTGGAATCCACTGTGGAATTCCCCCTCGTCTTCCATTGGTTGTACAAACAGATAGTCCCTACCTAAACTCACACTCATTGAATGCTCATGTGAGGAGTTCTCTCACCTGGTTTGAGGGTTTTGAGGGGCAGTATCCTCTGAGCAGTGACCTGCGAGCTGTTGTTCTCCACGACAGCGATGCGTAGAAAGGCCATATCTTCGAAGTGCACATGGAACAGGAAGTGCTCGTTCCACATGGGATTGAGCGTGTTTCGGTGAGTGGGCTTGGTCCGGAAATGGCAGCTGTCTGCCGGCATGCCCAGCACCTCCACCTCCACACAGGGACTGCCATTTGAGTTACCCGGACACACGTTCTGCCCCGATACAATCTGTGTGAACACGTATTAATGTCTGTTATGCTAGCTAGAGTAGCTTAGAGTAGTTTAACACTGTAAACAAATGCAGGCAACTAAAGCAATTTGTCTATGTGTAGAGTAATGTCTTAAGGGTATTCTGTAGAGTCACTCTTGGATGGACACTGCTGTGGAATTATCTGAATAAGATTTTACATGCTGGTATATTATGTAGCTTTATTACTTCAGATTACCTGCCACTAAACGTCACGTAAAAACAAACTGTATCGCTTGGTGGTCAGACGTTCTCCTCCAGTCTAAGTGGGCAGATCTTGGCCAGAATAAGTGACAAAGTGGACCAGACTTAATGCTGATAATTAAAAGTCTGGCTATGTGAGACTAAATCTTGGGTGAATCTGGAGTGCTGCTGTCTCTGCATGTTGATGAGACCATAGAAGACAAACTTTGTTTATATGTTAGTAAAAGAGAATACAGGGAAAGGGTCATTCACCTACTAACACTGGTGCCATTGAGAGCTAACTAAAACAAATCCATGATTGGGATCTAAACTGACTTGCTTCTGTTGATAGACCATCCAGTTCTTTAGATTGTTACCATAGTGCAGATACTGGTTTTTTAAAATATTATTGTCTGCTGTCTGTGTAACCCACCCCATTTTTCACATCACTGGCCTGGTTAAGACATCCACACATTAAGGATCGAAACATGCTCTATGCTAGAAGGTAAACGCAAACGCTCCTAGGTATGCAAGCTTAATTTCACACAAGATCGTAACAGCACAAATATGCTGCAAGAGACAGTACAGCGCATTCACGTAAATTATCTTCTTCTACAGTCAGTTTTATCTTTCAGACAAACTACTGTTGATGCAGAGCAACAGTTTATTCATGTTTATAGCTAGCTACCTGAATAAACTGAGGTTTGATACCGCCACAGTCACGCAAGAATGAGATTTAGTGTGTAAAATTGGACAACACACTTGCAATTCACATCCCCGCGGTTACACCCTTAATATGGTGCATTGCTTCCACGATGATCAATGAGCACATTTACATGCACACCAATATGCTGATTACTCTCTAAAATCAGCTTATTTAAAAAACCTACAAGGCAAGAAATCCGGGTTTACATGACATTTGAAATAATCACGTTATTCTTTGCTTTTGATGTCAAACCGTAAAGAGGCATGCGCTCAACACGTGCGCACATTGGATCAGCCAGTTAAGAATGGCAGTTACAGGTGCTTACAAGCCATGCAAAATCAGCGTAATGGGTAAAAATCTACCAGTGTCGATCGGTTTATTCTTACGCAGTCTATATCCTTACACGCACTGTTTATTGCGTTTACATGAACACATGCGTTGTCGGCTTATTTTTATTTATTTTTTATTATGTTTTTTTTGGGATCCTCGTGGCCGCGTAGTGATTCGCCTCAGTCCGGAGGACGGATCCCAGTTGCCTCTGCGTCTGAGACCGTCAACCCACGCATCTTATCACGGAGACATAGCGTGTGTGGAGGCTTCACGCCACGCTCAACTCACCACGTGCCCAACTGAGAACGAACCACATTATAGCAACCACGAGGAGGTTACCCCATGTGACTCTACCCTCCCTTGCAACCGGGCCAATTTGGTTGCTTAGGAGACCTGGCTGGAGTCACTCAGCACGCCCTGGGATTCGAACTAGCGAGCTACCGAACTCCAGGGGTGATAGCCAGCGTATTTTACCACTGAGCTACCCAGGCCCCCTGCGTTGTCGGCTTATTAAGCATAATCGGTGTAAGAACGTGCATGTAAACATTCTCACTGACTGTTTGTGTCTATTGTGATAGTTGTGCATGAGTCCCTGCTTTGTCCTGAACAGTGAAGTTGCCTGCTGTTGCACGTTCATCTTCTCCACATTTGAGTTCTTTCCATGGTTCCCAACAGTGGCTATATGATACTGACATCCAGATTTTGCCACTTGACAAGTGAGGGACCCATACACAACTATTACAAAAGGTGCAAACATTACCTTAAAACATTAAGGCAACACACTAAATTAACCAAAGGGATGTAAACTTTTGAACAGCATGATTTGGGTAAATTTATATTATTTTCTCTTGTGGGATATATGTGAATATCTGTTACGTAGCTTCTGAAGAGCAGTGCTAAAATAAGGATACATATATGTGACTCTTACAGTAATAGTGTAGAGTGTGGGGCTCATGTTGTCCAGGTCTCTGTCCAGAGGGTAGAACTGCTGATAGAGCGGGCAACTGCGCTCCCACAGAACCGGAGGCTTCAGCACATAACCACAGTGTCCATTAGCTTCAAAAAGAGCTGTGTTCAACTGCATGGGCAGGTCTAGGAGGAAAATTAAACACATGCACAATAAGTTTCTACAAATACTGAGGTCCATTTAAATGAGGTAAATGTCTTGTTAGAATAATGTTCACCATCACAGCTTTAATAACTGCTGGTCAACCGAAATGTTTTTTTTTTTCCATGGACTTTGCTGTAATATCTAGAGAGCAGGCTGACTGATGACTGATGCCCGACATAATGACAATTATATCTTTAATTTATTTACAGCAAATAAGACACACACAAAATTGCTACAATTAAATGAACACCTTTTTAAAACAATATTTAGTCAAAATTCATTAAAATATTTGCAAATAAAATGTGCATTATCTAGTTTTTTTTAAAGTGAATAAGAAATGTTCAAAACAACGGTTGCCATTTTCCTGGAATATTACAAAATAAATAGGAACAGTTAATCATTCATTTATTACATTTTTTTAAATTAAATTATTTCAAAATAAATAGGCACATTTAAAGTCGCACTATTTTTTCCCTCATAAAAAAAAAAAAAAAAAAAAACTAAAAAAAAACAAACTTTTGCATTAAGAAAAATACTAGGACTTTTAAAAAATATGTTTTTGATGATGAACACTCACAGATGAAGAATTCGGCCATATCAGTGACCTACAAAAAAAGTTTTATTTTACATGGAGTGGGTCGCCTCACAGGGCCGCTGTGTTGAGATCACATTACCAGTCGAATACTATTTGTTTCTTGGACTGTTGTTTTTGTATGATACTGCATATATGCCACAGTACAAGTCCAAGGTGACTTGGACTTATACTGCCATATCAGCCAGCACATTATAAACAAAAAAATACTGAGTAGACCTTTCATTTTGTATTTAATGATTTAATTATTTCTTTTTGAGGAATCTGGGTCTTTATATTGACTATGCTGTCAGCAGATTATGGTACCGACTTCTGTTAATGGGCCAAATAATTACTAGCTATACAAATGGCTAAATAATACCCGATTAATCAGTTTTTCACTACTATTTACACTGATTGCACTCCGTTCTAGTTTAATTGTAGGATGTTGCAGTTGAGCAAGAGGTCAAACTCTTTACCGTCAGTCTGATAGTTGAGGGCGACCAGCTGAATGCCATGCAGCCAGAAGATGAGAGGGTTGGGGTTAGCGGAGTCGATTCGTGTGGCGGCCGGGTACGTCCGGAGCAGCTGACAGCTAGTGTGCTGGATGAGTTTTTGGGAGTAGCGGCGACACAGACGCTTTGCTGCATTCTCGTTGACGGAGGAGATGTGGTAGCATTTGGGCGTCCGGATGATGGCGCTCAGAGAGGTACTCGAGCTCAGCACCGGAGACGTTTGGTCCTCCCAGCTCGTACGAACACCGTCCACACTGGCTGCAGAGAAACCAAGAACATTCCACATCAGGGTTCTTCATTTAAAAAATGTATGTCTCTTAGAGACACAACTCTTATTGTGTAATGATATTATAATGGCAACAATAAACATTTTAGTTACATTTTTCACATTTATTTTTAAGAAATAAGAACTTGACGACCACTCAGAGAAAGCGTGTGAACAATACGTTCTGCTTTATTAAAGCTGAAGTATGTAATTCCTGCGACACTCGCGCCTCCAAACGGAATTGCAAATATAAACTTTGTTTTAAAAACAGCTTTCTCAATATGCTCCTTGGCAGCCATTTTAGAATCACATGACCAGCTGAATACTACTCGCTTAATCTCAGTAACCATCTTGTTACTGGACACTTTCACTCTTGGATTAAATTAATCATGGCTGATTGTGAATAGTGAATTTCTACAATGGCATCTGTAACTGGAAACTATTGATTTTGAATGATGCTGCATCCACACCAATAGGTGTCACTGTGAGTCCAAGATGACACAAACAAAAAGTTACTGAGTGCACCTTTAAAGATGAATATGTTTAATATGTAACATTAAACAACATGAGAAAACTGTCCTAAAAACCGGAGCTTCTGAAATAATAGCATATAATATATTAAAATATTAGTATATAGATTATACTGAAGTATTGGCTACTTTTTAGAAGTTACTCTGTTGTAAATCGCTCACTTTTAGATGAAGCGTTAAGTGAAGCACTCTATTAAGGAAACTGTTCATTTGCTTCATGTCTGTACAGATGTAAATTGTAAAATGTTTATGTTGTGGATATAGTGATTTCTCTCACATTTACAGTATAGGATGTGTTTGAGTGAGCTAATGAACCCTTTAGTAAAGTTCATTGTACAGCTGTTCAACTCTTGCAGCTCACGCAGGGAAATCTCCAACATATTATGGATTATTTGAATAAATTCTTTCTAGATTTTTCTTTCTTAAAAAAATACACCAATATATAAAACAGTTAGTCCATTGTAAATATCATGAGGTATTTGTTATGGTCATTTTCATTAACAGTACGTTTTTATCAAAACTGTGAGATTATCTCCATAATGTGTCTTTTTCGTCTTGTCTTCATTACCCTTCGTCAATGAACATTTTCATTATAAATTTAGTTGATGAGATTACCTAAACTCTATACTACTTAAATGGCCTAACGATGAAATAAAGCAGGAAGTTCAGCACTTATTGTGCAAAGCATCAAAGTCCACTAAAGATGAAGATCACAATATCACAGTTTTGAATCTTTATAATATTATGTATCACCAAGCCCTTGCTGATTCCTGCCCCTACTATCTCAAAAACTGGTGAGGACTTCAAAACGTCTTTGATGGAAACAGTTTAAAAGTGAAATTAAGCACTTTGAGACAGTTTAATAAATATCTTATGCGAGGCTGAGTCACATCTGCAATTTGGCAAAGAGACAAAAGCATCATCAGAGTATGTTTCGAGATGGGGAAACTTTACAAGCCCGCAACTAACAAAGTGTTCTCATCATCACTAACACCGGGTTCAGACATCCTCCGTGAGCGGGGCGTGAGCAGCACGGTCAGGTTGGGCTTTCACATTGGCCGCGTCCCTTCTGCGAGACGCAGCTGCGACTTTGCGCAGAAAATAAAGTTATCTCTGGGTTCCTACACCAAATATTTTCTTTAATAAGGCCATAACGTAATTTTTTGAGAGGGGGTAATTGATTACTATAACAAATTTGGTCTTCATTAAATCATTTGTACATGAGTATGAGGACAACATTTACAACACAATGATAAATAAATTACAGATAGACCCCAGCTCACACAGTATTGGGTCCTTAACCATCTGCATTTAGTCAGAGAAAAAAAACTGTGTTCCTGCGTCGAGAGTTTGCATCCAGACCGACAGCCCATAAATTGTTAAATAAGTAATAACATTCAAGTTACGGCATTTTTTTTTAAACACCTGAAAAAAAAAAAAAAAAACTTATGTAGACTATATGACATGAAGGCATACTGTAAACTAAAACATTAACTTACCATCTGCACAAATCTGCTGAAGCTACTGTATCCCACACCTCTTCCTTTGCCAAAAAATTCTTCTATAATAAATGCTGAGGGTTGTACAGCACTTTGTAATTCTCAGCCTCCACAATCAGTCGGGTCTCGTCCATTATGTGGCCATGCAAATCCGAATGAGTTAAATTGTTGCTTCAACGAAAACGGCAGTCATGTCATGTGCATTTGTTTATGTTTATCAGCGAACTTGGTCGTGATCGGTTAATGTAGTAAAGCCCATACATTCCTATAGCCTACATAAACAGGCAAAAGTAATGCAGTTTATTTATTCATTCTTTTTAGTTAATTTGTGTTTGTCTGTATGCAGATTGTAGTGCATTGTAGGTTCGGCTTAAATAATTTTAATTTGCTTTTGGTTATTTTCTATAATCTCCCGATTATGAGTCCAGCGTGAGCCACGCGGAGAAAATAGGCTCGATGTCGAAACTATCTGCTCACTGCCGCGTCTGGGACACGCCACCACGCGACTCACACTTGCAGTGTAAACAGTGTCATCTGTTAATATGGGCGCCAAAACGAAAACGCACCGCTCACAGAGGACGTGTGAACCCAGCGTAAGAGGTCATTCCAGCAATGTTGTTAATAATAAATCAGACTGATAACGGGAGAGATGCACTTCTCCTGGGAGAGTTGGAAGTTCACATCCATTTAGGCTTTTAGTTCATGGAGATGAGCACACACTACAAGGCTGAAGCTAGGCACTCTTTCATCTTTTAAGTCTGTGACTCGTCTGCGACAAAAAGCCCCAGATTGTTGCCGACGCAGTTCGAAGAGCTTCAGTCTTGTAGTGTTCGCTTGGCTTTAGGCGGAGACACTTGCCCTTGCCCAAAGTGCTTCTGCTCAAAATGTATTTACTTCTTTTCTCAGACAGTCAGTCAGTGGAAATATTCTGTAGAAAAGCACTTTAGTGTGCTTTTGAGTAAATAACGGAAAATTTAAGAGCTCTTTTCCCATGGGTCCTCTATGTGGGTGTTCTAATTCCTGCGTGCCCTGCGTACAGTTCCGTGCAAAGCCGAGGCAGCCGTACCTTTCCCTGGAGCTCGGACCAATGTCACAGGCTCTCCGGGACTTCCGCGAGCAGGAGCGCTGCCAAAGATGGATTTCCGGCTTTTTCTGTCCTTTCCCCGTCCAGAGTCTGATGGGGAGAGGGTAGAGAGGCCTAGTTCCCACGCACACAAACACAAACAAACACATATGTAAGGTCACTGCTGCAGGGTATACGCTTCTCCAGCACTCACTAACTTTTGTTTGTTTTTACAAGCCTCGCCTCTGGGACTATTACAGTTTCCAAAAGAGCCAAAGCACCTGATTCTACTTTACAAGTCGTTTTTCACCAATATAACAAATTGTATATGTGCCCCTGAGCACTAATATACAAGAGATGGACTGTTACTTATTATTAATGGTTGACTGATATGGATATTTCAATTCCCAATGCTGACAATAACGATAGCTATGGCAGTGTTGCCCAACCCTGCTCCTGGAGGTACACCAACAGTACACAGTTAAGAAATTCTGCTAAAAAATTGATAATTTTTCATTTCAACTATTCACTAAGATAGAAAAAAAACAACAACAACAAAAAAAAAACATTAAATTAAAGCATTTTCACTATTGGTCTCAATAAAAATAAATAAATAAATAAATAAATAATTCTTACAGAAGTTTATTACAGAATTAGGGCTTTTTTATTAAAAAAATAAATAACATTTTTAATAATTTACATGGTGCAGATTAATCAAATTACAGGGTTCCCACATGTCCTGGAAATCCTGGAAAACCTGGAATTTAGCAGTTTTCCAGTAATGGAAAAAGTGAAAAATACCTTAATGTCCTGGAAAATAATTATTTGTCCTGGAAAATTTTTTAGTATAATAAAACTGTTTAAATGTGTCGCTGGCAAGGTTTTTGTTACATGTACAATTATTGATATAGTTAAAAAAAAAATTCCCTTCCAACACTGCATCAGTGTTAACTACAAAACCATTTGAGTTGTAAACTTTTGGCAATGATGACGGTCAGACAGCAGATTTGTTTTAGAGGTGTTGGCGTGATGATGTGGCCTTTACACCTCGGTATGTAAATTAATTTTCAATAATTTAACGATTGGAGTCTGCTTATACCGCCGTTACCACATGTAGGGCCCTATGATTTCTGTGATGTGGAAAAAACAGATGGAATCACTGAATCAAGTCATAAAAATTGCATTAGCTATAAAAAAACAGAATTTGACATGTTTGGGATGAAAATTAATGTTTGAATGCATAATTAATCTAATTAAAATCTCGATATGTCCAAGTGTGATTATTAAGCCAAAAAAGTCTGCAATTTAATTAAATAAATATATAATCTGCATGTGCTGCGTGCTTCAAAATGAATGTGCGAAGTCTGCCAGTCATATGCTGAAAACACATTATAATGAGTATCATGCACGCTCTATGTGTGTAGTAGATGACAACTAGAATGAAATCATAGCTTTTTGGGGTTTAATAATCACACTGGGCCATGTAGCGAACTGCTTATCCGGAGGTGAGAAACTACCATCAAAAACACAGAAACTGCAAAATAAAAGCTTGATTTAAATGGATGCGTGAAATGGGAAAAAAGATCATGTTTAATGTAATTAAATAATAATAAATCATGTATTAAATCAATCTCACATCTGTGATGTTCTGTTGTGCAGCACTTCATTTGACAATTATGTAGACAAGCAAAAACTTCATTTGATAAAAATAATGCAATGTTATGTTGAAAAATCTTATTAATTAAAATTATAATATATTAATTTGATTAAAGTTTTAACAGATTAATTTGGTTAGACACCATTTTGATGATGACATTTAATTAAACTGTCTAATAGTGTATTTTGAAAAAAGAAACCTCCAAAAACCAAAATTTGAATGGCTTGTCGTGTGTTTTTGCTTAAATATTACAACTGTGTGGCACATAAAATGTGCTGGAAATGTCTTGGAAAACTATGCCTTGACAAGACTGGGAACCCTGAAATTAATCGCAATTATCGCATTTATCAATATTTATTGAGAAAGGCCCCCAATTAAATAATTTAGTATATGAAAATGTAAATAATTATAATTAAAATAATTCAGATACATTACATCTTATACATAAATTGTGGCAGCAGACAAATTAAGCATTTCTTTAATACAAAAAGTGGTTTCAAAGTCAAAATATTGTTGTTTTTTTATCATTGAACATAACCCTATTATTGGCCTAATTCCATCAGAACTATCTTTAATTACTGATCTATGAACAGTAATTATTCGTCAGACACACTTTGGTTGCATCGTGTCTCATTAGTTTTCAGTGTCTCAAGTCATAAGCGCTGTGTTTTTAGGATGCTGTGTCAAGTTAAACAGTTAAAAACTTTGAAAAACACATCTCGAGATCCCTGCATTCTGTTGTACTCGGTCCCACAGTCTTCGGTTGCAAGTGCGCATCATTGGTGGAGGGGTGTACTGCCTGCTCTCGTCGGTTTGACGATGCATGTTGTCTGAACTAGAGTTGCGCTGACTGCCCCCTGCTGCCACAGATTGCAATCAAGGTAGTATATCAAACATGAATTGCTCCGATGGTAGGAATATTCCTTATTACTTATGGGAAATTATGTATGGATTGGGGAAATTATTAATTACATTATTTTTTCACACATACAATTAATTGCACTAAATTAAGGTGTTAAATCAACAGCTCTATACAGAATATTTACTCAGTTCACTAAAGATATAAAACTTTTTTTTATATTTTGCTATTGTTTGATCCATTGACAAGGCTGTTGGTAATCTTTAGAACAGACACAAGCGATGCTTCTAGTAACAGGCCAGGTGGGCCTTGCTGATATATCGGTCCATCACTTCTTATTACATAGATAAATGTCTTTAGTCGTCAATAGTCTTGGGAAGTGATTGTGGTCAGATGGTGTTAGAATGAGATAATGACATGACACTAACCTGGGAATTTGACAGCCTGACAGTAGATGACCAGGTCAGAAAGCTCTTGAGCGATCTGTCTGCTCTCCTTCTCATTTTGGGGCAGATAAAACTCCTCCCCTAATTCCATATCAAACATCTGCAAGGGAATATGAACAAAAACATCACATATTATCAAGTCTGTATTCAAGATACATAGGAGCTTAAAGTTCAACCTCTCCTAGTCTCAACCGACCTTTCCTTTGCTTCCTGCTTTCTTAAACCGTTTCGGCATCTCATCGTTGGATTCATACTGAAGTTTCTCTGTGGATGACTTGCTCTCTGGTTTTTCGTCCAGAATATTGTCTGCAGATAAGACAAAAGATCAATAAACATCTCTAGATAAACTCAAAAGGAATACTTTATGGTTCCGGCCATAGCAAACAAGCATTAACATATCAACATAACATTACAAATATATTAACATATTTAACAAAGGCCACATTTACACTGTCAACCAATTCACATTTTCATCTTATTCCATGAAAGTGTGTAAAAAGTAAAACTACTTATGAGATCAATTTTAATTGACATCTGAGCCAAATGTAAAGGGATAGTTCACCCAAAAATGAAAATTCTCTCATCATTGTCATCCCATCTCACCCTAATGCCATCCCAGATGAGTATGACTCTCTTTCTTCTGCTGAACACAAATAAAGATTTTTAGAAGAATATCTCAGCTCCTTTGGTCCTTACAATGCAAGTGAATTGTGATCAGACCTTTGTAGCTCCAAAAAGCACATAAAGGAAACATAAATGTAATTCATTTGACTCCAGTGGATAAATCCATACCTTCAGAAGTGATAAAATAGTTGTGGGTGAGAAACAGATCAAAATGTAAGTCCTTTTTTACTCTAAATCTCCACTTTCACTTTACATCTAAATGTCACATGTGGTGCCTGTTTAGTTTCACTTTCACATCTCAAAGTGAAAGTCAAAGTGGAGATTTAGACTAAAAAAGACTTAAGTTTTGATCTGTTTCTCACCCACACCTATCATATCACTTCTGAAGATATGGATTTAAACACTGGAGTCATATGGATTACTTTTATGTTTCCTTAATGTTATTTTAGAGATACAAAGGTCTGATCACCATTCACTTGCATTGTAAGGACCAAAAGAGCTGAGATATTCTTCTAAATATCTTAATTTGTGTTCTGCTGAAGAAAATCATACACATCTGGGATTGCATGAGTGTGATTAATCACTTTATGGTGAACTATCACTTTAAGACACTTTCATGGGGTTCTAAATCCATTACATATCTGATATCTGGTCATCTGATCTACACCTAAACATCCGTATCGGATTTTCTTCTTGATTTGGGATTTTTGTCATTATTACATGTTACTCCACTAAAAGCAACACACTTCCAATTTTAACTTCATGAGGTCTTTAAAAGTAAATAAAGCGATTTGTCTTAAAAAAATGGGACCATAAAACATATATGTGCATCAACCCTTGCAGTGTAAATGCATCCTAAGAGAGCAATTCAGTTCATCCTAAATTTAAAAAAGCATTTCTGCAAGCACATTTAAAGCAGTCATGTTTGAGTTGATTTTACCGCCTTTGTGGATAACTGTCTAAGTAAGAAAGCAGGTTGAGCGAATGCCTTGCATTCCCCTTGCTGGTCAACTCATAGTTGAATCTCTGGGGAAGACCGAATGGGAAAGAACAAAGTCTCTTTGAACAGAGAGCAGCGCAGGGCCTGAGAAACCAGATGGCTTTGTTTTTTCCCCCCACCGATGAGCCAGTGCCGCGAGAAAGGTCAAGGCATTTTTAAAACACCAAGAACGTGGAAGCAAAAAGGCACAGTTGGGCAAGATTGGATTGTTTTGCCATATACAATATCACTCATCTGCATACTCAAAATGTTTATTTATTCATTACAGAGCAGACGGCACACACCTTATGGGTTGAAACATCCACTGGCATCCACATAAGCACCATTATTACGGCTTTGATTTCCTCCAAGCGCAAGCAAAAAAAAAAAAAAACAATCCACACTGGTAGCGCAACGGCGCCAGAGCAATGATGCAAGATCACACACACACATACACACACATTGTGAGTTTACCTTCCTGGCCATAAGAGGCTATGGAAGCATTGAGGACATCGGCTAAAAAAAAAAGGGAAGGGAAGAAAAATAAAGAGAGCGGGGTGGGGTAGAGAAGGGTCAGCTTTCTACAGAGTGAAGGTGCCATTGTGAGAGGCTTCGTATGATGCGAAAAGTAAAAGATATTGAGAGGGTTAGTGAACAGAACAGAAAACTCCATTAAATGTTCTATTGAATACTGTTAGAGACTTAAAGTACATTTTCATTTCAGTGACATCAAGTATGCTTACCATCAGACAGTGACTCGTAATCATAGTCGTACTCGTCTTCCTCCTCTTCTTCATCATCATTGTTTCCAAGTGAAGCACCACTGACTGAACCATTGTGGGCCTGGGCATGCATGTGTGCCAGCTGATGTGCCTGGAAGAATATAGAAATGTGTTTACTCACGAATCACAATCAAGGGATGCAAAGCATCACTGACCATAAGTCGCTCTGGTACAATATTTCATTTACTGCCTCTGATACTAGTTTATTACACCCCTTTTATCTATTTCTATTCAGATATTTATAACAAAAAAACAAAACAAAAAAAGCCACCTTACGTTAAAGCGCTGCAGTCACAACTTGTTTGTTTACAAGTTTCAACAACTGCTAGAATGAGCACTTTGGTGGAAAATAATGTGTTACCACAGTACAACCTCTAGCAAGACTGCTGTGCTATTATTTGAATTAGCTACTACTTTGGCATGCTGCTATATTATTGTGGTATCATTGATTTCTGATTTCCCTGCAGTAAATATAACAAACTAAACTGTGGTTGATCACTTTGTACAGAACCTTCCTGTGTCAGCGGACAGTTGTTTGCCAGAATAAGCCATGTGGACTGATTTTATCGTGATAGTAAGAAAGACTAATCCAATGCCAATTCTACCTGCTTTGATTTGTTTAGGTGAAATTTTGTAGAAGGATAATAGTCAAACATTGTCTTGAGATCAGATGGCATATTCCACAAATACAGTATACAGTACAAATTTTAGGGCTGTGAACATTAATGTAAACATTAATCTAGATTTATTATTTGAAATGTAACACATTTAAAAAAATGTACGCAATTAATTATGCCCCCGACCCGTACGTAAACTCCTTAATAAGGAATGTTCCTACCATCTGAGCAATTCAAGCTTGATGTACCACCTTGATGTTTTTACAAATCTATGGCAGTAGAGGGAAGTCTGCGCAACTCCAGCTGTACAGGCAACACGCTTCAAACCAACAAGAGCAGGCAGCACAGCATTTCACAGATTACATGTTTTTCAAAGTTTCAAACTATGTTAAACTTTACACAATGTGCTAAAAACACAGCGCTAATGACTAGAGATACTGTTAACTAGTAAAATGCGATGCAACCAAAGAGAGACGATCCAAAAGCATCCGTCTGCCACATGAGTACTTAGGCAAAAAATTCAAAAAAGCTCAGATGGAAATAGGCCAATAATAGGGTTATGTTCAATGATATGGATATATATATATACACACACACACACACACACACACACACTACCGGTCAAAAGTTTTGAAACACTTGACTGAAATGTTACTCATGATCTTAAAAATCTTTTGATCTGAAGGCGTATGCTTAAATGTTTGAAATTAGTTTTGTAGACAAAAATATAATTGTGCCAACATATTAATTTATTTCATTATAAAACTAAAATTTAATAAAAAAAAAAAATTGATGACTTGGACCAAATAATAAAGAAAAGCAGCCAATAAGTGCCCAACATAGATGGGAACTCCTTCAATACTGTTTAAAAAGCATCCCAGGGTGATATCTCAAGAAGTTGGTTGAGAAAATGTCAAGAGTACATGTCTGCAAATTCTAGGCAAAGGGTGACTACTTTGAAGATGCTAAAATATAACACAGTTTTGATTTATTTTGGATTTTGTTTAGTCATAACATAATTCCCATAGTTCCATTTATGTTATTCCATAGTTTTGATGACTTTACTATTATTCTAAAATGTGAAGAAGAAAAATTATAGTAAAGAATGAGTAAGTGTTTCAAAATTTTTGACTGGTAGTGTATATATAATATATCTATATTCTTTTGATATATGTAGACCTATATACTGTAATGTATTTGAATTATCAAATTTTATTACTTATTAAATACTTAAATCGATTAATTACTCGGCACATGATGTAATTAGTTCGATAAAAAATTGTAATCGATTGACAGCCCTACTTTTTCATATCTTTGTGTCCCATGACTTTAAGCATTAGAGCCACAACCCTAACCCTAACATTTGTTCTAGAAATATTATTTTTTTGAGAACTATTATGTTACATAAACTAATATCTAACAATTAACCTAGCATGTAAACTAGCTAGTTTTAAACACATCAAAAGTCTACAGTATATTACCCCCTTAAAAGTGTTATTTTTAGCCTGTAGCAACTCGGAAGTCTTCACCGTTGACAGTTTCCAACAAATAAAATCATACAACAGGTTCCATAATTTTGACTTTATATATTATTTAATTTATTGTATTAAAAAAAAAAAAAATACTACCTAATTTAAATGACCAAAACATTAAACCTCCCACATTTTCCATTCAACCCTGCTGCTGCATAATTTTCCAACAGTTACAAAAAACTTAACATTCCTCAAAATTCTGACACCCAAGTAACATCATTTTGACCCTTTTTACAGCATGGTGGAAAACAGATAAATAATCTCACATTATTTTCTCAATTTTTACAACTTTGAGAGCATGAGCATTCCACCTTTTTAAACAAATTTACTGTAAAAAAAAATAATAATTAAATACAATTTGTTAAATCTTTTTAAAAATTAAATCTTTTAAAATATTTAATCTTTAATATCTGAGAAATATAAGTTTAACAATAACTATAAACCAATATTTGGTATTATAATTAATATTATTTACATTAAAAAAAAATATTTTTTTTATTTAATCTTTATTGTTAAATTTCTTTTTTGAAAACGGTTGCACGAATTACAAAGCTCAGAAAAAAAAAAATAATAATAATAAATAAAATAAATAAATAAATAAATAAATATTTAGTATGACCTCCCAAGCTTGATGATCAACAATATTTTCTGAAGGTTAAGCAACATCACAGAACTTTTGATGAAAAAGGTTTTACCGATTTTTTTCAATTTCCACTATTTTGTGCTCTATTCATGGAAATAACCGTTCTATTTTGCTAAAGTTTTTCCCCCCTCATGTACCTTTTGTTTGAGTATGTCCACTGGAGCCTGGTGAGCTTTCAGCTTCTTATTTTTAAGGAGGATCTTCCTTCTGAGCTGCAGGGGAGACGGGAGAAGAGGCTCATCCGCAAAATCACTCTCAAACAGGAACTTGGTCACCAGCTTCTCTCCAAACACCGTCTGACGAGCAAAATGAACAAGGTTTACTTTCCACAGGGAATGGACTCGTCATCCGAGCAGGTTGAGAACATTAAATGGAATAATGAGTTATAAAACACTGTCTCCAGAGTGATACAGAGCTGTGGTGCCCAACTGGTTTTTGCTTCAGGTCCCAAATTTTACAATGGACATCAAGTTGAGACCCTACACCAAGGGTACTCAATAGGTGGACTCCGGTCTGGATCCGGACCGAAGGACAATTCAATCCGGACCGAGCTCTAAATCTTTGTGCTAGTTATCTGACACCTGGCTAAGTGATTGTGTAAGAATACGTGTATACACACGCGGAGCAAGAATAAAGCGCATTCAGCGCTAGAGAGAAATATTTCTTTCTGGAGTGGGAATAAAGCACGTCCAGCGCTACACGCCTTATTCCTGCTCCGCATGCGTTGCCTCTCTCCCCGCTATAGACATTAGGCGCCACATAAAGCCTAATTTACTGTACGTACGAGTTGCAGGTGTGGTTATTTTAACATAAAAACCGTTAACATCTAAAACATTAATGTGGCGCCTCTATACCGTTTTTTCCCGTCTAAAAGTAGCTTCATTAATCAGCATGTTAGGAGCCTTTCATAATAAACAAACATATTTTTGTTCTAATTTTGTGAAAATTAGATGTCATCATGGATGGCAAGGAAAGCCTATTTATACTTAAGCAAACAGTATTTTAATGTTTCACTGTTATGTAAATTGTTTGTTTGTTGTATATATATATTGTTGTGTATATATATATATATATATATATATATATATATATATATATATATATATATATATATATATATATATAAACACAAAAACTGAACTACTGTCATTCAGCTTCAAAACGGACTGTTGATCTTATCTTTTAATATTTATATCCAAGTGCCCTCGACTAATGAAGTCTTAATGAAATATATATATATATATATATATATGTTTTTACAAAGTATTATTGCTGCCAATGTGGCAAGTTATAAAACTATTAAAAAAAGATACATATTTCCTAGCCATATAACTACTGACACTATGTAAGCTACATATTATTATCATCCGGACCTTTGCTGGGAAGGAAATGTAGAGACTGGACCTCTTGGAACTTTAATTGAGTACCCCTGCCCTACACAGTACCAGAAGTATTTATTGTACAAATGCTTAACCTTTGTCAAAACAAAAATGCATTAATATTACCATCTTTGAGGATGTCATGCAACCTGTCCACGTAAGCCAGCCAAAATATCATAGTGTGTGATTGGATACATGGTTCTGACATCAACAATTCGCTTTGTGAAATGCTCATAGAAATTAATTATTTAAATGGGTCATAATCATACTTTTCCCCCTGTGAGGTCCATTTAGAATGTTATTAAAGTTTGTTTTCGGCACCAAAAAATAGATATTATTTTCCAACATTATTATTCAACATTGTTTTTTGCCTGCTGTTCACCACCCAATCAGAACAGACCTGTGCCACATTTTTGGGTCATAACCCACCAGTTGAGAAGAACTGGTGTAGAGGTAAAAACAGGCAGACATACCTTAAAAATCTCAGCCATTTTGCGCTGCTGTGGTAAAGAGCAGTGGTTTTCAATGGACAGAATCACAGGCATCTCTGAGTTCACAAACGCTGTGCGGTTGATGGCCTCCACAACATCCTACAGGCCAGAAGAGCATTTCAGTTCAAAGAAAACCGATAAAATAAACAAGAAATCCTGCTATTCAAGCTTAAAGAACCAGTTTTCCCAATTTTAATTATTCACCTCAATGTCATTCCAAACCTGTATGCTGTTATGTTTTCTGTGGAATACAAAAGGAGAAATTTTGAATAATTTCTGACTCCCTGTAATCAATACAATTTAGAGTTTGTCAAGCTCCAAAAAAGCTCTCAAATCAAGAATGGCACCTATGTCCAAGGTTTGACATAATGATGCTTGGTCACGAGACACTCGAGAACCAATGATGTTTGATTTTTGAGAGTGAATAATGACTTACATTTCAGTTTGTTCCAAACACAAAGCTAGCGTAAGACTTCAGATGATTTGGAATATAGTTCACGAGAGGTACTGACTAGTTTTATGGTATTTTGTACTTTAAACTGTCATAGTTTGGAAAATGTCTGATCAAATTTTTCTAAATTCTCCTTTAGTGTTCCACAGAGAAATAAAGCCATTCGGGTCTGGAATGTCATGAGATTAAATAATGACAGAATTTTCATTTTTGGGTGAACTATCCCTTTCGATCAATTGTTGATTTCTCAGCACACCTTGAAGGGTATCTTAGTTGTGAGAGTGTGTCCGTGGTAAATAACGGGCATGCCATCGTCTCCGTCCCAGCAGTCCAACTCAACACTTCGACAGCCCTGCAACAAAACCTGTGAGAGAGACCATAAATCAAATCATGAACTTAAGAATCTGTTGATATCATACATGTACCATGCTTTCAGCTAAATTCACATGTACGTGACCTCTACGGTATGGCATGTGAAACAGCGATCATTGAGTATATTTATGAAGTGCATTGTGAGTCGTTTTCCAAAGCCATTTGGGCTTGGATCACATTCAGGATAAACAGAGAAGGCAATTTAAGGATGTACCTGGCTATAGAGCTCCACTGATGACTCTCCCTTCAGCTGATGGCCCGTGAGATATGTGTTATGAGAGGACTCTATGTAATAGTACGACAGCGGATGTTGGAGATCATCCAGGTTCACTTGAGACTCCTCGTTTTTAGAAGCAAAGTTGTCCTTGTCCATTAGAAACCTTTAAGAGACAGAGTTTTCACTTTTTTTGTCATTCAGTTTTTATTTTGTGTTAAAGGGGTTACAATAACAAAGAGAGATGCACAACTCTCCCAATTCCAAAACAAAAGCAGAAAGCATACAGTGACTCCAAAAAGTATTTGGACACTTAAGTGGCACTTGAAAACGTCAATGTCTTTTAATTGTATAGTAAAAATATCAACGCAAACACAAGAAAGTATACAGGTATGGATACATTCTGGTTGTCAAATGTTAGTGGAACATGTTTGTAGTTATGAACTACACCTATGGTTACTCTGCAGGGACACCTGTGTGAACTTGAGGGGCACTGACTTTATACATCCACTAAAAATAGAATCTGTTTGTTAAAAGCCATGCAAAAATGGCTCTAAAAAGTGAAGTTTTGAGAAAAGCTCGAAAAATCATTTGTTAGCAGATCGCTTGGTTTGACATTTTATTTTGTATTTAATGCAATGGAATTAAAACATTTGTAAGTGTGATTTAAGTGTCCAAATGTGTCCAGACTATTTTAGGGGCCACTGTATAACCCCAATCTTTCCATACCCCTGGACCGATCTCAACCCAGCCAACAAGGGACGTTTAAAATAAAACAGTCAGAACAAAACCCATTTACTAATGTCAAATACACAATAATAGAGGTAGTGGAATATAATTAAATTAAAATTCTTAAATTTATTTAAAATAAAAGAAACAAAGATATATATTACCATAAAATGAAAGTACGTTGTTAAAATTATTTTTAACGTTTAAGACATCTTTCATTGGTGATGCAGCAGAGATTAAATCAATACTGCAGATTATCCAAAGTGCTGATAAGCAAACTGTCCAAAGTAGTGATTAAAAAATTGCTGGTCCACATAATTTTTTCCAAGTATGTTTTAATAAAACCATACCTGGCAAACCCTTCAAAGGACATCCAACCCATCTGGCGCATGTTTGAGGAGGGCTCAAATTTCTAAAGAAACAGAAAAGAAATTAAATATTATTATATTGGCATGCATATCATAAGATGTCTCCTAGTGATTAATGAGCTGGTGAGATACTAATATTGAACTGTCAATCAAGAACTCTTATTCATAAAAGAGGGAGAATCAATGGTCTATGTTGCTTATGGTTAATGATGACCCACCACTGAGAACTTTTGTGCCAGACCATTGTCAGCAGCTTGACAGATTAAAGCAATTTTCTTCTGACAAAAATATTTCTTAAAAATAGAGAAGGAAAGTTTGTCAAGACAAACTTTGAATGTTGGCTTGACAACGTTCAATACAGCTTAAAAAGTTAAGTTTAAAGGACAGACAGACAGACTGACAAATGGAAATTCCACTCACCTGTATGATGCTGAGGATCTCATCATAGGTCAGATGTTCTCCTTGACAGTTGACCAGGAAGTCATTGAGCTGGGAGATGGCCAGTCCCAGCACACCCAGTGAAGAGTTCTCCACTCCAGTGCCATTGGTCACGATGCTAGCAGCAGCAATGGCGTCTGAAATCTGCTTCTGGTTGTCAGACATTTGCTGATGCGTGTGGATGAAAAGGCCCAGGTCAGAGCCATTGCGAGTTAGTAGATCTGTGGAGAGATCAGATTCTTGAACTTTTTGCTCCTTATCAATTACACTTAGGGATGTGCGGTATGACCAAAACAACAGACTCAAAATGGAAATTCATTATAAATATGGTTGAATGAACTCGTTGTAAAATAGCTGATATGCGCACATCTGTGACAGAACAGCGGTTGAATTCTATTTATATGCTGCAATATGCGACACTGCCTGGCAACCTACAGTTTACACTGGTCATGAGCAGAGTGTAACAATGCATCAGTGCTATATCACTCTTATTTTATTCAATGAAGCTGACACAGTTTGTAAGTGAGCTTTATTTCAGCTTGGTGCTTTCAGCTCAGATTTTTTTAAATCACTTAAATCGTGGATATACCATGGCATAATCAGTACAGCAGAATCTCTACCGGTTGACACATTTCTACCATCACACTGTACGTCCTGCCATACCTCCAAGCCCTAGGAACAATTGCTTACAATAACAACAAAAATATAAATTTTTTCCCTCTATTTAAAAAAAATGCAAACCTAGATCCGGTTGCAGTGCTGTAAGTTTGTCGTCGATCCTAAGTGTGGTGTACAGAGGGACAGAGTCAGGACCCGAGCGACTGCATGGCACTGCATAGGTGTCAAACAACTCCTTTAGATCCTTTCGACTCCGAATGCTAGATACACAGCAGACAAGTGGGACACTTTCAACAATCATCCAAATTCAAATATCAGATCAAGATGTGAATTTTGTTTGAAGGAGAGGTGTGTTCTACCTAAAAGACTTAAAAAGCTCCACAAATTCGACAAAGCTCATGATGCTGTCAGAGATCATGAGATCTTGGAAGCCCCTGAAGAAGCCTTTCCCCCGACCGTGCCAGCTCCGACTGCTCCAGGCCCTGAGACCACCAAACAGTCAGATACAGAGCAAACACTGCTTTTACCTCTTGATGCATTAACATAGATATATTAAGAGAATATTTTTGTTGAAGTTAAAGCCGAAATGAGTTATTTCTGTGCCACTGGCATTACCAGACAGAACAGCAAAAATAAGAATTGTTTTCCAACAGGTTTCCTGAACACTTCATGTTGACTTCAACCATATTTTTGGTTTATAAACCTCTAACAAACATCTTTAAAAGAATAGGCTCAAAAAATGCTAAATTAATCAAACACATCAAATAGGTTGTGTCTGGAAATGCACAGAACTGTATTTCTTAGGGAGTAGCCTTACCCTGGCTGACTTTTGGCACTGCCAGAGAGAACAGGGGAGGAATGGGGGTGTGTTGGGGTGGAGGTGTTTGTGTTAAAGAAGCCAGAGGAAGATGAGGAGGAGGAAGTGGAGGACAAGAAGGTTCCAGGAGACTGGCTTTTGCTGTTGGATAAGGAAAAAGGTCCAGGAAGGCCAAATGGACTGTAGTCCTCTATAGAAACATTCAAAAATGCCACATAAATGAATGCCACATACATTATACACTGAATGCCTCCATAATCTCTTAAGACATTTGTATCACAAAACCAATTTAACTTGAGTCAAGAGTGGTAGATTACAATATCTTCAGTGTATAGATGAAAAAGTGTTGAACATCCTGAACATACTTCTACTTTAGAGCGCAACAATGGGGTTCCAGAATTAATAAGCCATTCATTTTCTCTATAGCGACATTGATTTTTAGCCATAATGTATAACTCTTTCAACATAGACTTACCAAGAACTTCGAGATTCTTAAGCGATAGTATTCTGTAATAACCACAAGGCAGTGTGATTTCAACTTTATTTAAAAAAAATAAAATAATGTGTTTAATAGCTGAATTCCTGGTAAAGAACTACACTACCCCTAATCCTTAATATAGATATTTTGGAAATTAAAATTGTGGTAAAAGAGCTCAGAAGTGACCTCCCACTTCCATGAAGAATTCTGAATGACATAATCGTGGGATTACACAGATATTAGGTACATAGTTTCATCTTTTTTCATGTACATTTTACTACACATCAAGTTTGTAATGTGTTGCAATCTCGTAGCTTGTTGGTTTGGTTCATGGTTAAGAACTCTGTGTTGAAGAACTTGTTTAAATCATTATGGAGACAATTAAGGTGAAAAATACTTGCCGAACCAAGTCAACAACAAAAGTGGGAATCACTGTTGCTCTCGATCAAGTCTAAAATGAAGGGCCAATTATATCTCAATGCAATGTCCAATAATTCTCACCAGCCTCATCGTGCTCAACACTTTCTAATGGATCGGACTCTCTCCTCCCTATAGTCTCCTTACAGCTTCTGGTTTTACGTGAGATCATCTCATCATCGGTTCCTTCTCCACTGTCCCCCTGTGAACAGACAAAAGAGTCAGTGACATAGCCGAACCAGAATGGCTTGAGCTGGCTCATGGTCTTCATCTTCTTACTCTGACTAAGGCTTTCTTCTTTTTTTTGGCATTGGAGTTGATACCCAGCGGGCTGTTTTTCTGGGCTGAGTTCTTCTCTGCGCTCTTGCTGGCAGATCCAGGGCCGCTAGCGCCCATATTCCAGCGTCTCCCGCCAAACAGCTCGATAGCCTGGGCCAGAGTTGGGCCTTCAAATTTAGCGTCCTCCTAGAAAAGGGAGAGTTTTACAGCAATATAAATGAAACGGATAATAAAATTGGACAACAACGAAAACAGAAAAGGAAGCTGCTGCTTAGTTGACCTTTAGTTAGCTGAGTTTATGTTAAAGGGGAAATAGAGTAGTTCAGAGTAATCATAGTCATCATTGGAAAGTGTTTGTTGTTGTGGCAACATCAATACAGGATAAGTCCTCTAATGTGAACTTCTAATATAAACAAATATCACACTGAGGAGAACACAACATGTAACTGAAAAATGCCTAAATCCTCTAAAACTATTAAACAGGACAGCAAGGCCAGCGGAAACCAGCTTGGTGGTTAGCTAAAACCGGCATTTCTACACTTCGGGACCATTCACACCAAACATATTTTTTTGCATCCAGCTGTGCTTTTTCAATTGTTTTTTTATGTAAACATATGCTAGACAGACGTCTTTGACCATTGAGCCATGTATTGCTGTTTTTTTTCAGCTTCTCGCATAGGAGAGCCATGTTTTTTAAGATGCTGTGTCAGGTTAAAAGAACCATGTTAGAAGAAACAAAATTTTAAAATGGGCCACGGGACACCTGCATTCTGATCCATTAATTGCGCTATGACCATTTTATTTTTATGCAAGAACACGTTTGGTCTAATTGACCCCTTATACTTCTGCTCTAGTGACATACTATTCTTGTACTTAATGGAAATTTTGTATGGTAGCGCTAACTGTATTATGTTCTCCCTTGGATTAAAGGCGTCTGATTGTATTATTGTCATTTGTCACTTTGGATTAAAACATCTGCTAAATGAATAAATGTAAAAGTACCTGGTACAGGCTAACATACTGCCTCCGCAGCCACTGCAGCCTCTGGTCAGGAAACTTTCTGATCTTCCTGATAGAGTTGAGCAGCTCCTGGATCCCCTCATGCAGCATACGGGCAGTGTGCTTTGGGGCCACAAAGTGTATCAGTCTATTGTCTGTAGTGTGAAGTCCATAAAGTAGTGTGACACCATTTTCACTAAGGTTCATGTTACACAGTTTGTGCTGTAGACACACATAGTTAATGTCCACTCCAGGGTGACCCATAAATACAGCCTTCACCACATTAAGGTCCAGGAGCCCATCGGATAGTCCACAGTGCACGGGATGGCCCAATGGTAAGTGGTCTGGGGATGGTGGGTGTCCCATGAAGCCCCTAGCTCTTCCGCCCAGGGTGCAGGTGCTATGGGGCTTGGACCAGGAAAGGAAACAGTTGTCCGGTTGTAGTCGGAGGAGGCAGCGGGCGGTGATATGGGTTTCGGGGTCGTAGTGGATTATGGTTGCTCCCTGAAGCAGGAACTGGTGGATATCTGGCTGCAGTGAGAGCACGTACCAGGGGATGAGCTCTGTACCATGACTAAAGGGTCCATGCACCTCTTCTGTGGTCTGGAGGTCAACGTCTTTTGCTAGCTCAAGTGGGTCCCCTTCTGAATCTGAAAGGTCCCCTACTAAAAACCTACAGAAGTGACATGAAACACACAGTGTCAAGAGGTGAAGCATAGATAAAAGAATGAGTGATTCAACAATAAACAGAATGGTTCAGTGTCTTGGAAGTCACAATACCATATTAGTTTCGCAAAACAGGTTGACAGAATGAACATTATTAAAGTTCAATATCTACTGATACCACTCAAATTTGGTTGCCTTTATGTAATACATTGCAATAATAGGAGTTAAATGGTCTTAAATTTTGCACTGTGGCAGAGTTAGCATCTTTATCTTATGGGTTAGGTCTTGGTCTGGGCCTTGAGGTGTCTAGTCTTGGCATGAGTCTAAGGGGGTCTATTATTTGACTGTCTTGGTCTGGATATGGGCTTCCAGGGATCTAGCCTTGGTCTGGGTATAAGGGGGTCTGTTATTGGTCTGTTTTCTGGGGAAGCTGTTATTTTACTGTGTTCTGGTCTTGATATGGGCCTAAATGAATCTAGTTTTGGTCTGAGTCTTAGGGGGTCTGCTATTTGTCTGGGTCTAGGAATTTGGGGGTCTGTTTGACTGTGTCTTAATCTGGATATGGGATTTGAGGGATCTAGTCTTGGTTTGGGTCTTGAGGGGCATGCTATTGGTCTGGGTCTTTGGGGTCTGCTATTTGACTATATCTTGGTCTGGATATGGGCTTTGAGAGATCTAGTATTAGTCTGGGTTTTAGGGGTCTGCTATTTGTCTAGGTCTGGGAATTTGGGGGTCTGTTTGACTATGTCTTGGTCTTGTATGGCCTTTGAGGGGTCTAGTCTTGGTTAGGGTCATAGGGGCATGCTATTGTTCTGGATCTTTGGGGTCTGTCATTTCACTGTGCCTTGGTCTGGATATGGAAGGGAGAAAGAGATGGCAGTTGTCTGATTTAACATAAGTAATATGATGAGTGAATTTTCATCTTTGCTCATACATAGCATGCTTTGATAAAGAAGAGGTACACACACAAGACAATTTCCAAGAGGCTAGGGAGAAATGTAAAGATAAATACGGTGATATATCATAGCCAGCCTTTTCAAGATGCAGATAGTCTCTCGACAGATTAAAACACTAGGGACAGAGACTAAAACATTGGCAATGATACTCTCCAGAGACCCTTCCTGACACAGTTTTAACAACCAATATGAGCACCTTCTTCCACAGGACAAGTTCAAACAGAGGTAAAAACTCACTGTTTTCTGTCTTCCAAGGAAGCCTAGGAACCATTATACTACTTAACATGCATAAACAATTTCTGAAATGTGTTCCACTGAGAAACATTCCACTTAAAGGTATAGTTCACCTAGAAATTAAAATTATCATAATTTAATCAACCTTGTGTCTTTCAAAACCCATATGAATTTCTTTATGGAGCACAAATGGCGTTAATTGTAGCACACTGTCCAAGCTTATCTTTCCATACAATCAAAGTAAATGGAGAGCAAGCAAGACTTTCAAGGTCATAGTTTCAAAGAATAATGACTTTTAGTTTGTTCTGTAAAGTAAACTATCCCTTTAAATGGCAGGTTTTGCAATCTCCTTATAACTTTTGAGATGTTTGAGGGTTCAGAGGGAACCCTGAGCACTTAGTTCTATCACTTTCTTTTTAAAATATGATCTCAAAGCTGTCACGACAGGAGAGGAGGATAGGTAGTAAACTGTAGACATTAAGTGCTTGTCTACTGAGTTTTTCATGGTTTGGATAGAACTTTCAAGCAAACAAGCCATAACCTTCAAACATAATGGCTTTTAGGAGTGGAAGATAAGAGCTGAGGAGACCCATTCAAGTCCCATATACAGAACAAGGAAAGTATTTTTCTTGAACATTTTTCATTAGATAATCAATGTCAAAAATGTCAGTAACAGTCGAGGGAAAAAGCAAGAGTTCCATAGAGACCTCTGCTTTGGTTTGTAGAACAATTGTACAGGTACAGAATGAGTTTAATTCCAAATAAAATTAAAACACATTAGTGAATCACCTACAGCAATGCACTGTACTCGGTTTCAGACCATTGGGCCAAAAGATTAAAACATTGATAAGCACAGGTAAGGGGTAAAGAACTAACCCAAACCTCTATGCACAGAGCCTTTTAATGGTATGATAACATACTGTAAATGATTCAGCAGATGGGTGTTAGAATAAATATCTTTTTTTTTTTATTTATCCCCTTTTCTCCCAATTTGGAACGCCCAATTCCCACTACTTAGTAGGTCCTCGTGGTGGCGCGGTTACTCACCTCAATCTGGTTGGCAGAGGACAAGTCTCAGTTGCCTCTGCTTCTGAGACCGCCAATCCACGCTTCTTATCACGTGGCTCATTGCGGAGGCTCATGCTACCCTCTGCGATCCACGCACAACTTACCACGTGCCCTACTGAGAATGAGAACCACTAATCGTGACCACAAGGAGGTTACCCCATGTGACTCTACCCTCCCTAGCAACCGGGCCAATTTGGTTGCTTAGGAGACCTGGCTGGAGTCACTCAGCACACCTTGGATTTGAACTCACGACTCCAGGGGTGGTCATAATGCATTATTCCATTCACAAAAACTAAAGTCTGACCCTTGTTTTTTAAACTGTCACTTTTACTTGATGTACACTGGTGGTACATATTTTGCTCTTATGGAAAGAAACTGGTACTTTTATTCACCAAAGTGGCATTCAACTGATCACAATGTATAGTCAGGAAATTAATAATGTGAAAAATTACTATTAAAATGTGAAATAAATGAATAAGTGAACTTAAACTACCTCATCAAAAAAATCCTCTACGTGCAGCAATGACAGCTTTGCAGATCCTTGTATTGTCGGGCACTTCTCACACCTCTTACAGTCTAGCTGATCCCACAAAAGCTCAATGAGGTTAAGATCCATAACACTCTTTTCCAATTATCTGTTGTCCAATGTCTGTGTTTCTTTGCCCACTCTAACCTTTCCTTTTTGTTTTTCTGTTTCAAAAGTGGCTTTTTCTTTGCAATTCTTCCCATAAGGCCTGCACCCCTGAGTCTTCTCTTTGCTGTTGTACATTAAACTGTTGTTGAGCAGGTAGAATTCAATGAAGCTGTCAGCTGAGGACATGTGTCTATTTCTCAAACTAGAGACTTATCCTATTGTTTAGTTGTATCTGGGCCTTCCACATCTCATTCTGTCCTTGTTAGAACCACTTGTCCTTTGTCTTTGAAGACTGTAGTGTACACCTTTGTATGAAATCGTCATTTTTTTTTTTTTTTGGCAATTTCAAGCATTGTATAGCCTTCATTCATAAACATTTTTAAAAAATGATTGACTGACGAGTTTCTAGAGAAAGCTGTTTCTTTTTTGCCATTTTTGACCTAATATTGACCTTAAGACAAGCCAGTCTATTGCATACTGTGGCAACACAAAAACAAACACAAAGACAATGTTAAGCTTCATTTAACGAACCAAATAGCCTTCAACAGTGTTTGATATAATGGCAAGTGATTTTCTAGTACCAAATTAGCAATTTAGCATGATTCCTCAAGGATAAGGTGTTGGAGTGATGGCTGCTGGAAATGGGACCTGTCTAGATTTGATCAAAAATGACTTTTTTCAAATAGTGATGGTGCTGTTTTTTTCCATCAGTAATGTCCTGACTATACTTTGTGATCAGTTGAATGCCATTTTGGTGAATTAAAGTACCAATTTCCTTCTGAAAATGCAAAATTTGTACATTATTCCAAACTTTTGGCCGCCAGTGTACATGACATGAATGATTAAAATCAAAGACATACAAATTCTCTACTGAAGGTGCTCTAAGACAAGATCAGTGACTCATGAGCCACGACTCATGCATTGACATAAGGGGCATTTGCATTGACAGTACTTTAAAGTGACAAAACGATCTTAAGTTATTCATTTTTAATAAGAGTTGCTGATTTCCAGCAACATAAGTGGAATTGATTGTTGGTGATGGGACAAAGTTTATGCAAATGAGCAGAGCCTTTATGCAAATGAGCAGTGACCTGATGCAACGACTATCAACAAGAGTGTAGATATCAGTCTGCCATCTGATATGGTTGGATACATAAGTAGAAGAGATTCAGCGACCTCCTGCTAAGTCATCTCGGTCATCATTTTTCCTTTTGTGTTTCACAGAAGTAACACACTCATAGGCGTTTGGAACAACACAAGGGTAAATGATGACAATGTTTTCATTTCGTGGGGAACTATTTCAGTAAGCCACCAAAACAAGTCTTCATGTTTTTGTGACAGGGTCAGTTTTCACTTTTCGCATGACATGAGCTGTTAACCACAGATATAAAATGGAAAAAAGGGACAAAGATATATCTTTTGGTAAAAACTATGCAAAATACAGTTTCATAGATGGTAAGAAATATTTATAGCTGTCAATTTTCTCGTTACTGGAAAGTGTAGCACATTGATCATTTTTAACTCTGTTTGCAAATGTATGGTGAATTTCTCCTGGATCTTGGGGAAGGTCACTCACTGGTCTCTGCTCTTGTCTTTGAAGGAGTTCTTGAGGCAAATGTTGGTTTCTCGCGTCCTCTCCTCAGGCTCTTCGGCCTCTAGGCTTCGATTGCAGCTGCGAATCGTCTGCAGAATGTTACTGACGGTCGCCTCCTTGTCTGCGCTGTGGAGTCCATCGCTCCCCGCCCTCTGCAAGAAGTGCTGCTGGCCGTTGTAGTCTGTGACAAACTGTGGAAAGCAAAGAGCAGTTAATTTAATTTACATTCAGCAGACGTTTTTATCCAAAGCTACTAACAAACATTCAAGGTTTACATTTTACTGTATCACTTATGTGTGTTCCCTGGGATTCGGACCAGTGTCCTTGTTGCTAGTGCTCTACCAGTCTTGCAAGTGATGTGAAAAGCCTATTTGGCATTACTCGCAGAAGTTGTGTCAAACCAGCCGATCACATTAGCACTTACCAAATCAAGAAATGTTTTCGGTTTTGTGTGCAATATGCATCAGATGGTTAGTGAACGCAATGTGGGCAGTATAGGGACGTGCCGCCTGTGTGGTCTGAAATCTACTCCACCACAGAGATTCCAGACAAAAGAAAAGAACCACAACTATGGACAATAGAGTTAGAATAATGGGTTTTAAAAAGGTTTTCTTGACTCAAAGATGATTTGATGGTCACTAGAGTGACAAAATGTATTTTTCCTGGTTGAATCAATCTAATGTCCTTTTAGCAATTTAGCAGGCATATTATATGTTTGATGAAAAATGTAATTATAGCTCTGGCCAGCTAATATGGTCTCAGGATTATTATTGTAACCATAAAAGGCGATTAAAATTGACTGCGATGATAAAATTTCCTGTATAAGTCATCCTCACTATTTGGAAATACTTAATCCTCACCTCAACAGAGTCTTCTTGAGAATCAAAAGATGGACGTAGTCCAATAATGCTGGCCGCACCGTCTAGAGCCTCACTGAGTTCCTTAAGGAACACGCCACAGAAGGGCACCACTTTACATCCTGGGATGTTGAGCGCACGGTTGACCACTTTCTTGTACTCAGTTGATGACTCGTGTTGGGCCATGGCATCCTTCAAACCACGCATGGTCTCAATATCTGCCTGGTCCATAAACTGCCACATCTTTAGCACTTTGCGAGACCTGGGGAGGAAATGTCGTAAGCAGGGCCATAGCTACAAATTCTGGACCTTATTTGTGTATATTTTTCTGGGATTGATGCTTAAAACAAGAAAAAACTATTTGCCAATGGAGTAACAAAATCGAACAACTGAAAAAACAAGTGCATTTTTCTAACCCATTGGCAAAAAGCATTTTCACTTTAAGTATAATCCTCACATAAATTTGTTAGATTTTGAAAAAAAGACTTTAAAAATATCTTTTGGCACTTTGGAGCTTTTCAAGTAAATGTATCTTGCTTTAAGGATGTTTAGATATTTTTACTGGAAAACAAGACAAAATTACTATGAAGATAATTTTTTCAGAGAAACAGAGTAAGCACCACAAATCAAACTATTGATTTGGAGAGAGTCGATGGAAACAATGTTTTAAAATTTTAAAACTACTTGCATCACGTGGAGCAAGATTAGTGACATAAAACACATTATACTGGATTCTACATCAAATCTACTGCAACTGATATGGGGCCCCTCTGGACTTAGAATCGTTCCACCCTTCACCCCATTAGTGACGGCCCTGTTGGTAAGATTGATCCTTTTTCATGTTACAAATGTGCCATCAAAGACAAATCAGCGACTCTAAGCTCCTTAGGAATGTTCCTCACTTCGTTAAGCATCCCGCAATTCAAATAGAGAGGAACATTAATTCTTAAGGGGTTTGTTCATTCTCTAGCCAAGCACTTAAAGGCATCATGCCATACCTGAGACCTGCCAAGAACTCCATGACCGCATTGTAGTTGCCCATGTTCCAGCAGCATTTTGCCACATGGACAAGGTATGAGAAGACTTCCCTTTTCTCCTCCATGGACCCAGCAGTCAGAATGAGCCAAGTCACCCACGAGCTCACCTAAACACAAAATAATGCTTTATTAAGGGGAACTACTGACAAAAGAACAACAAAAACAGTTAGTCTGATCTCATCTAAACTTTTTCTTTGTGTTGTATGGTCACATTAAAACTGCCATGGAAACTTTAACATACGTTTACTTTTTAAAAATGCCTTTTTTGTTTTGATTTGATTGTTTTGTTTTCTTGGCGCAGACCCAGACTTTCAATATTATTTTGAAAGTCTATCTTAAAAATATTAATTTCATTTTTAAAACTATGACTTATTTAATATATATTTAAATTATTACACAAATAAATGTCCCTCAGTTAAGGGACAATTAATTAAGATTTTGTTAAAGAATCTTCTCATTGGCAAATGAAACAAATCTTGATACAAGCGCCCTGGATCCTTTAAAGTTTAATCAGATAGAGAGAGCAGTTGATTGGAATTAAACTACATAAGCCCCCTTCATAGATCAGAAAAGAGCTTCCAGGGGGCAAAATCCCATCACATTTTAAAACTGAAATAAAAGCTTTTCCTTTAAATGAAGTTCAAGAACAAGCTTGGAAATTAGAACTATTAAATTCCTTTTTTAGCTTTCCAGACAGCAAATAAATAAAGTGAGGAGAAGAGATTGTCTAATAGTTGAAGAGGGCAATATTCAATGACAGAGAAGGTAAATAATCTATATAAATTTCATTAAAATCAAGTCTGGTTTCATTTGCTATTTTGTTCCCCTTTGATGCCAAGAGCAACTGTATTCCTCTATAGTTATTCATTAAGGCCTGAAGGAAGCAGTTCCAGTATCATAAATGACACTTGCACAGGAAAGCATCACTATTACTATTACTCATTCTCAGGGTTAGAGATCTGAACAAACCCTCAGCAAAAAAGTTGGCGCAAACTCATCCATCAACATTTATGGACATGAATCATACCTCAAATTATAGCTTGTTTAGGAGATGTGTGTTGTTACTTTTATAAGATTTTAACCTGACGGTTGATAAAACAAGGGGGGGAAATCGCCTTTGGGTTCAGGCCAATAAGAGACCACCTAGTAACCACTCAGAATACCCTTACAAGCATTTTGCGATGTGCTAAAAAACCACCCTGAACACCACATAGCAACACCCTACCAACCACCCAAAACACCTTAGCAGCCACATAGCAACACGCTAACAACCACTCATAACACCTTAGCGAACATAGCAATGTCCTGTCAATAGCCCTGCTACCACTAAGAACACCTTAGAAACATGCTATATAAAAAAAAAAAAACTCTAAACACCTCAGCATTTGCACAGCAAAACCTTGGCAACCACCCAAAACACCCTAGCACTGTGGCTGAAAGTTTTGCACCGACAAGCAGTCAGTCACATTTATATCAGTCTATTTGAGAATATTATTATTATTTATCAGAATTTAACAGCACTGAAATAATAACTTTTCCTTTATGTTTAAGCTTTCTGTTGAGCTCTTTGGCTACATACAGGTTAAGTAAGCAGCTACAGTAAATGCAAAATCGATCCAAACTAAAGCACCAGTTTTACATGCAGTGCACTCATTAGGTGCACTCAGTAACTTTTTGAAATATGTCAAAATGACTTACATTTGCTTACAGTGACACCTAGTGGCCTGGAAGCTGCATCATTCAAACAGTAGTTTTCAGTTACAGATGCCATTGTAGAAATTCACTATGCACAGTAAACCAGGATTAATTTAATCCATGAATGAATGTGTCCAATAACAGGGCAGTTACTGAGATTAAGCAAGTAGTATTCATCTTGTCATGTGATCCTGACATGGCAGCCCCCATGAGGGCACCCCTGCCCCATGTAGAATAAAATAACTTTTATAAAGTTACTGATTTGACTGAACTCTTCATCTCACATGAGTAGTCATGATTTCATACATATGTTTCAATATTATTATTCATGTCTTTAGAAGTAAAACTTTAAATGAGGAAAAAATGACTGAGTGCACATTTAAAGATACCTAGAGATCACATTTCCACTCTCTCTTTCAAGCGAACAGTATTTACCATTAACAAGTCACACAATCCAGGAGTCTTTAGTCCTGAAAGGTCATACCAGCAATCAGTTTGAGCACAAATAGTTAAACGATGGCGTATTGTAGCTTAAAACGCCTCACATAAAGTCAGTCAGTTACATAAACAATTGTGCTGGGGTCCCGGATGATCAGGAGCATTTAAAACGAGGGCACTGGTATGCTTGTGTCATTTTGCCAGCATTCCATCGGTCAGACCGCTGTTCTTGAGGTACAGCGCAGGCCGGACGGCAGCACATGGACAACAGATTTGACACATTACAGGATTACACAACCAGAGACACTGCACAGTGAAAAGGGGCTTTAAAGTGGGCTGACGGTCAAATGTTTGTGAACAACTGACTACAACAAAGACAATATATCTGTGTGTGTCTCTGTGTATGAATGTATATATATATACACATACACACAGACATATATACACGTATATATATATATATATATATATATATATATATATATATATATATATATATATATATACACACACACACACACACACACACACACACACACACACTGCCTGTCCAAAAAAAAAAAAAATAGTAGTTGTTTGGATTTAAATAAGCAGATACTTGAGAGCCTATGATTGGATCATTACTGCAGTGATTAATATGTTTCAGCTGGCAACAATTCTTTTAACCCTAACTGATGCAGTGTGTAGCTTCTCATTTCTTAAACAACCATGTCAGAAGATGTATCCCATGGTCGTGGAAAAGATGTTACTGTGTTTCAGAAGGGGCAAATTATTGGCCTTCATTAAGAAAAGAAAAAAGGAGATTGCTGAAATCACTGGAATTGGGTTAAGAACTGTCCAACGCATTATTAAAACTTGGAAGGATAGTTGTGAAATGTCAGCTTCGCAGAGGAAATGTGGTTGGAAAAAAATCTTGAATGATCATGATCGGAGATCACTAAAACTCTTGAAGTCACATCGTAAAAAATCGACAGCAGAACTCAATAGTGAACTTAATAGTGAAAGTAAGGGCATTTCCACACGCACAATGTGACGAGAATTCAATTTGCCAGGGAGCATGAGGATTAGACTGTGGCGCAATGGAAAAAGGTCATGTGGTATGATGAGTCCAGATTTACCCTATTCCAAAGCGTTGGGCACGTCAGGGTAAGAAGGGAAGCACATGAAGCGATGCACCCTTCATGCATAGTGCTCACTGTACAAGCGTCTGAAGGCAGTGTTATGATCTGGGGTTGCTTCAATTGTTCAGGTCTAAACTCAGCACCGTTATGTGGAAATAAAATGAATTCAGCTGACTACCTGAATGTACTGAATGACCAGGTTATCCCATCGATGGATTTTTTTCTTCCCTGACGACACGGGCATATTCCAGGATGACAATGTCGAGATTCATCGATCTCAAATTGTGAAAGAGTGGTTCAGGGAGTATGAGGAATCATTTTAATTTCCATGAATTGGCCACCACAGAGTCCTGACCTTTACCCCATTAAAAGTCTTTGGGATGTGCTGGAGAAGACTTTACAGAGTGGTTCGGCTCTACCATCGTCAATACAAGATCTCGGCCAAAAATTAATGCAACTCTGGACAGAAATAAATGTTGTGACGTTGCATAAGGTTGTCAAAACAATGCCATGACGAATGTGCACCGTAATCAAATCTAAAGGCAGTCCAATGAAATATTAAGTGTATGCGACTTTTTTTTTTGGGCCAGGCAGTGTGTATATATATATCATATAATGGCAGCAACATGTAATACAATTGTATTATAACATTTTAATATAGAAGCGTGTACTATATACATTTATACATGGGGCTTGCATGACTACTTTTTTATATGGGTCAACTTATAGTCCCTGAAAAGTGGATGGGTCAATGTCAACCTTATTTAAAAGGTTTAATTTCCACCACCACTTTTTAAACACTGACATATAATTCCAAATGATGTCCGTCATTTTGATAGATAAAACATAAGAAAACCATTTTAACAATCTTTACTTCTTTACAGTCTGTGATATGCTGCTCTCTCTCCCTCCGTGTGCTTAAGAGAGAGAGAGAGAGAGCACGTAACTGAGGTGATGCGGGTGACAAATGAAGCATGCGTACCCACAATGACAGATTTATTTGGCTTGCGTTGTCAAACAGTCTTCTCCCTACAGTTTCTTGATTAGTTTAATTGCTCTTCACAAGAATCTTAGCTTGTGCCATATATGAAAATGTACACTGTAAATGTCCGCAGCACTTTGCAGCGCTGTTCCCTTATACGTGATTTGAAAATTTTATTTTCACTTTAGCGTAATTCCAAACATATCTGAACGCAAATACAGAAGACACTGTTTGTGGATTGAGGAATTTTCCTGTTTTTTTATTCCTGTTTTTTTCCTTTTCATGTGATCGATAAATAGTCTCGCTCGTCACCCGTGATTTAATTGCTATCCGAACGCAGCCATGGAGCCATGCAAATGTACTTTTACAGATGTCACCCTGAGAAACAATTGCCGTCCGAATAAGGCTTTAGTGCATCTTTAATAAAAATCCTCCAGCTACTGCACATTCTTTGGTTTCCCAGAATCTTCTGCAAATTTGAGTTGCTATATGATGTTGACATCCAGCTTTTGACACTTAGGGCAGTTGAGGGACACAACAATTACAAACAGTGCAAACATTTATTGATGCTCCATTGTATATCTCCTGCATAAATTCTGAAAGGGGTGTGTAAACTTCTCTCTCTCATTGAGAAATCCCTGACTAGTTCGAAATGGACACCAGGATTAATGCGCAGGGATGAGGCATATTCCTGTTATGTGATCCATTCAGTTTATGTGGTAATAGTGAAGCACTGATCTGGTCAACTGTCTCTTCAACCAGGAACGTTTCTTCACCTAATCAGAACATTATGAGTTTGTGAATAGACTGTCAAGAAATTCAACTTCAGTGTAATATTGTGGTAGCTAATCATGACTGTAGTAACCAAGGTTAATTTTGTGGTTACTATGGTTTCACTACAAATACCTTGGTAAAACTTTGGTTACTCTAGTAAAGGGACTGTCACCCTAATTAAATATATAACTATCAGGTGATGTTATTGAATTCTGCAATCAGAATTAATACTTAATACTTCTTTAAAAGAGCAGCCTGACTGTAGTTTAACTACTTTAAGTTATCAGTAGCTTGTAGCTTGGAAAGCTACCATTTCAAAGTAGCTTCCCCAACACTGCTTGACAAGGTATGAATATGATCGATTTTAAAGACTGCTGCATTATGAAGAGTTAGTCAAGTGTGAAGGACACATTTCTGTGTCTTACATAACCAGTATAGACTGTCAGAGCTGTATTACTATAACTGCACACTTTAACCTGTCTTTATTACTGCTTTGATATGAAACATGACATAAACCAGCTATGAAGTTTGAATATTTTACATTTTAATGTTGTAGATCTTAAAGAATTTAGCCAAAAATGGTAAAGAAGTATATTAGTATATTTCCATTTTTTATAATTCTCAAAAAATCTGTTTAAGTGGATAGGCACAAGCTGTGAACATGAACAAATCCAAGAAAACAGCAATACAACAGACACTTGTCATGGAAACTAACCCTTCTTGAAACTATGGCTATGTTAACATCTGGTATTAACATTAGTCTTGACTCTCGACTCTCTGATATCCGATTGTAAGTAGACAACGATATATACAGGTGTAAACAAAATCCTAACCATTTTGCAATCACATATGGAGGTAGTCAGAAATGCATGCAACCATGATGCATTTGCAGTGTAAATGCTCATGTAAATGTTCCTGGACGGCTGACACAAGACAGCAGCCTATGTAGGCAGTAGACAGCAAGGCAGCTCACTAGATTTTGGAACACCGTGATGTAATGAAGGCTCACCTCGTTGAACCTGGTGACGAGGTCTTTTACTGTGTTGTGGTGATCATTCTGGGTGGGCATGGTGGGGGCCGACAGCGAGGCTTTGAGGTGCGGGTGGCGTTTGTGGCACTCGGGGCTGCCCAAGTCTCGCGTGAGGAAGCTGAGGTAATCAAGCGGGAAGACACGACGATACAGCTGCTGTTCCTGCTCCGTCAGGATTGTGGCGATTTCTTCCGGGAACTGGATCAGGTGCCGCAGGTCAGCCAGCTCCTTGCTGATGCCCGTCACGGTCGACGGGAGGATGGTTGAGCTTGCCATGGAGCTGCACAGCTGCCGTTCTGAGAGAGAGAGAAAGAGAGAGAGAGAGAACGAGAGAGAGATACATTAGCTATGTTCAAACAGTCAGTGTTTGGTCCTGACAACTGTATTTACTAACAGGTATGACTGTAAAAATCCTGTACATAAAACAGCAGACAGGAGCAGACTGCATATTGTATGTATAAATGAGTAACCAAAGTCAATCCTCTACTCTGCCTCCAAATAATGGCTGTATATTGACAATGGTAAAGACTTCTGTATTGCTCCTTTAAGGATAAATGTTCAGGATTTCAGTCAACTCTCTGGTTCCTTGTTTTGTCCAGTTTAGTTTTTATACACTAAAAAAAAGAAAAAATCCAAAAAAACCTAGCCTTAACTGCTTTCAAAACTGTACTGTATTTAAACCAAACCATATTTAATACTCAAAATCATATTCTACAGCTGTGAGTGTGAGCAGTCATTGTGGTGGGACTCTCTACAATTGGTGCCATTCTAAAGATACATCAAAGGGATTTTGATGGCATTTATAAATTCAATCAATCATTTAGACTTCAAGATTCAAATCAATATTCTTTATAGGCATATGACAAGGTTGGTGATAATTGTGTTCAGTGCAGTGCAAAGAAGGATAAACACAGACACACATAATCCAATCATAATACAATAAAGTACAGTATTTACACAGTAATCATAAAAGTAAATCGGTTGCAAAAGTCAAGAGCTTGTAGATTTGAATTTGAGAACTTGAGTTTGAATTTGAGTACAATCAATATTTATATTCGTAAGTTGAAATTTACACTCACAGCAACAATGTGAAAACTTGTAAAATAAGAATCTGAAGTTCAATGTTGCAATCTGCACTCACAGACAATAATCAAAAACCTATGTTTTGAATTCAAAGTTGTAGACCAGGGGTCGGCAACCTATGGCATGCGTACCAGCATTGGCACGTGGAGGGGTAATCACTAGCATGCCAGCAACGCGAGAGAGGAGTAGACTATTTTATTTATATAAATTCTGCACCTGCATTCCAATCTACATCTTGATGTAATCCTTCCACAAAAACACACAGCATGTTTTCATAAGCTGAATGGGAGGCAAAAAAGTTAAAATATGATGAGAATGCAGTATAACCAACAGACTCGTGCAGCGCATGCAAGCCATTCACGCATCACGAGTCAGCAGCGCTTCACTTTCAGTTAATCACGTAGGTAAACGCGCCCACTTTTCGTCGGTCAGGCTGTGTGGATGGCAGCCCACATGTGTTTCATTTGTTTCTTTTTGCTTTCAGAACAACACGTGATGTACTGAAAACACCACTGTTAAACCTTGAGATTTCCAACCCAGCACACAGGCACACCCTCCTTAAACCACTGTCACATTCAAAATTACATTAAACGATTAAAAGAGAAAACATAAACCCACATTGTGGGGTTCAAAAATCAGAGTCTATACAAAATATAAATTAAACCTGGAAATAAAGTTTTAGGATTTTGCAGGTGTGATTCACCGAAAAGGGCTAAATAGTTGATCGGCTTGTGATGCGTGAATGGCTTGCACGTGCAGTGCGAGTCTTGTCACACTTTAGTGTATAGTTATCAATCCTTAAAATCAAGCAGTAAGAAAGTACACCTTGATGCCTTAAGAATAAGATATATAATGTAGAACTTATTAAAATACATAATTGCCTGACCGTGAAGACTTGCTCTTGTGATTGATCACAACTTAATTGGCTCCGCCCAACACCGGTAGCCTGCTCTCTCGCATCAGTATTTACAAGTGCACAAGCGAGTTTCGCTAAAGGTTTATCACAAAAGTAGCTGCAAAAGTCAAGGTGAGAATATTTGAAGTTGCAGTGTCGGATTTGAGAGGTTGTAACTGCAGATTTGTGGTTGCACTGTGAAAGTGAATTAAAGTACAAAAGTAAATACGTAATACAAGTTTGTGTCTGTCATTGCATTTATGTGAATGTCATTTTACACATTTGTGACTATTTGTATACAACTTTGAATACAAAACACAGGTTTTTGATTATTGTCTGTGAGTGCACATTGCATCATACAACTTCAGATTTGTATTTTAAGTATAAGTATTCACATTGTTGCTGTGAGTGTAAATTTCAACTTATGAATACAAATATTTATTGTACAAGTTCTCAAATTCAAATCTACAAGCTCTCGAGTTTTGCAACCAATTTAGCTTCATAGTAATTACAGGGTTATGGAGATAATCGTAAAAGAGGAAACAAATAAAATAGATAAGTAAATTGTGAGACACTGCAGTCTAATCAGTGCAGTCCAATAAAAGTGGAAGACACAATACAGGCCAGACTTGTAAAAAGCCACAATAACCCATATACTGTGACACTGATGGACCATTTCTTTAAAACACTGGACACAGTGATACTTTATTAAGCATCAGTATATTTACAGTTTCCTCAAGTCTAGTCTAAGATTACGATTAGCAAACTGTTGGTATGGCACCCAAAGCCAGGTCAAGCAAAAATAAAATAAACACTGTGAATCATGCTTGTCTGGATATTGTCAGCTGTCAGAGTCCATGTTTGCAGGTTCCTTAGGCTCTATGCGCCGCCATGGTGACCGCCGGAACAGGAGGGGAAGAGAGAGAGTGCTGTTTGATTTGTGTATCCTGTCTAAAGCCTTCTGATCGGACAGGAGTGTGTGTTTCTAGAACACTCTTGAGGCTCTGTTCCAACACCTAGTGAGCTGCTTTGCTGTCTACAGTCTGCATAGGCATTTCAGGGTGATGGAGACTGAACACGTTCTTGCTCTAAAAATAGCAAAAAAGCACAATGAATAGAACAGAACGCAGAACGTGTCTCGAGGCAGGTTTTTTAACATTTAACTTCTTTTTAACTTTGCTCGGCATATAAAAAACAGTGGCAGTCTTGCGTGAGATGCTGAAAAAACAGCGAGACGTAGCACAAAGGTCAAAGACAGCCATCTAGTGTATGCTTGCATAGCAAAACAATTGAAAAACACTACGAATGGATACAAAAATGCATTCAGATTAAACAGCCCCAAGGGAAGAATTCAAACTGAAATGGAGCCACATAAGTTGTTTAGAACTCTCTGGGTATTATACAAATAATGCTCCAAACTGCGAACGCACAGGAAACATGAATAACAATTGATTTCAACACAGTTTGGTGTTAGCATGTTGCTAAGCTAACAATGCAAAGCATAAGCAAAAATACAGGTGCATCTCAATAAATTAGAATGTCGTGGAAAAGTTCATTTATTTCAGTAATTCAACTCAAATTGTGAAACTCGTGTATTAAATAAATTCAGTGCACACAGACTGAAGTAGTTTAAGTCTTTGGTTCTTTTAATTGTGATGATTTTGGCTCACATTTAACAAGAAACCACCAATTCACTATCTCAACAAATTAGAATACATCATAAGACCAATAAAAAAAACATTTTTAGTGAATTGTTGGCCTTCTGGAAAGTATGTTCATTTACTGTATATGTACTCAATACTTGGTAGGGGCTCCTTTTGCTTTAATTACTGCCTCAATTCGGCGTGGCATGGAGGTGATCAGTTTGTGGCACTGCTGAGGTGGTATGGAAGCCCAGGTTTCTTTGACAGTGGCCTTCAGCTCATTTGTATTTTTTGGTCTCTTGTTTCTCATTTTCCTCTTGACAATACCCCATAGATTCTCTATGGGGTTCAGGTCTGGTGAGTTTGCTGGCCAGTCAAGCACACCAACACCATGGTCATTTAACCAACTTTTGGTGCTTTTGGCAGTGTGGGCAGGTGCCAAATCCTGCTGGAAAATGAAATCAGCATCTTTAAAAAGCTGGTCAGCAGAAGGAAGCATGAAGTGCTCCAAAATTTCTTGGTAAACGGGCGCAGTGACTTTGGTTTTCAAAAAACACAATGGACCAACACCAGCAGATGACACTGCACCCCAAATCATCACAGACTGTGGAAACTTAACACTGGACTTCAAGCAGCTTGGGCTATGAGCTTCTCTACCCTTCCTCCAGACTCTAGGACCTTGGTTTCCAAATGAAATACAAAACTTGCTCTCATCTGAAAAGAGGACTTTGGACCACTGGGCAACAGTCCAGTTCTTCTTCTCCTTAGCCCAGGTAAGACGCCTCTGACGTTGTCTGTGGTTCAGGAGTGGCTTAACAAGAGAAATACGACAACTGTAGCCAAATTCCTTGACACGTCTGTGTGTGGTGGCTCTTGATGCCTTGACCCCAGCCTCAGTCCATTCCTTGTGAAGTTCACCCAAATTCTTGAATCGATTTTGCTTGACAATCCTCATAAGGCTGCGGTTCTCTCGGTTGGTTGTGCATCTTTTTCTTCCACACTTTTTCCTTCCACTCAACTTTCTGTTAACATGCTTGGATACAGCACTCTGTGAACAGCCAGCTTCTTTGGCAATGAATGTTTGTGGCTTACCCTCCTTGTGAAGGGTGTCAGTGATTGTCTTCTGGACAACTGTCAGATCAGCAGTCTTCCCCATGATTGTGTAGCCTAGTGAACCAAACTGAGAGACCATTCTGAAGGCTCAGGAAACCTTTGCAGGTGTTTTGAGTTGATTAGCTGATTGACATGTCACCATATTCTAATTTTTTGAGATAGTGAATTGGTGGGTTTTTGTTAAATGTGAGCCAAAATCATCACAATTAAAAGAACCAAAGACTTAAACTACTTCAGTCTGTGTGCACTGAATTTATTTAATACACGAGTTTCACAATTTGAGTTGAATTACTGAAATAAATGAACTTTTCCACGACATTCTAATTTATTGAGATGCACCTGTATATAGCAAATACAAATATTGGGCAAACTGGTCTTTAGATTGAGCTATTTTATAAATACTTTTCAGTATTGAATTAAGCACATTTAAAATCGACTTCCACTTCGTCCAACATCTTAGCTGTATTTCTTTCTTACTGAGAATATGCCGCAGTGCATTATGAGATTCCAAACTTCGCGAGAACTTCATGTGATGCTCCCTTAGAACTTGGCTAACATAAGGTATCTTATAAGGCAGCAAAATCAAGCTGCCTACCTTTTCAAACAGCCTTTGTATCTTGCATGCATCTATCTATCTATGATGCCTTAAAATACTGTCTGGGTATGCAGCTCACTTGGTTTTTGAACAGGTCCTGAGTTTGAACACAAATGCAGTGAAATCCTTTGTTTGAAAAGTTTTTTCATATATGTGTATTGACAGTCTGTACAGTAAATATTCTTGAAAAGCTGAACTAACATTTAATCACACAGAGTTCAAGAGGTGGGTTTTAAGCAACATCACCACATTGTATTCTCTCGTATCCATTTGCATACAGCAAAAAAAAAAAAAAAAAAACATCACATGTATCTGCCTTGTGTCCTTTCCTCTTCACACATGGCATCTTTTGAAGCAAAATTGAGGGAAATGAATACACTTCATTAAGCTGTGAATGAGCTGGCCTGATCTTTATGCATGGGCCTCTCATAGTACACGTTTTAAAAAGCCGACATGAAGCAGTGCTCACTGTGTGTACGACAGCAGTGATCCTGATTAAGCATGATATATGCTTCTGTAGAACAAGAGCCACATGTCAGTGTGATTCCAAGAAATTGTGCTTCATTGCCAAATTCATGGTGAAGAACTACAGTACCCCTAATTCTAAAGAGAGATCTACCAATCAGAGAAATCGCTTTTATCATGGAAACATAAAACATGGCAAAAGAGTTCAGTAACGACTGCCTACTCCCATGAAACTTTGCAAATAATGAAATGCACTCTCCCTACACTTTCAAATGAATTTATTTGAATATAATGCAAAAAATGTAAATTTGTTGTGCTTTATACTTAAGTGAATAGTTTTATCTAGTACCGCCATATTTGATTCAATAACTTAATCCGCAATGTTTTATGGCGTGCATAGTTCATTACCTCAAAGATGTATAGTACAAAGTCTTGTATGTTTATCTTCCTCTGATTTGACTTTTTTTGCTTCTAATCAAAAGTATAAAATGTTGCGATTCATTATGAAGCAGGTTCATGACTTAGAACTCCTCAATGAGAAACTTTTTTAAATCCGTATAGAGAAACTGCTTTAAAAAAAAGTGGGAAGTCAATTTTGTGCTGTATGGAGATATGCAGAGTGACCATGATGCACTTCCTGCTAAAATCAGCACTCATGCACACATGTACATGCTTACATACTGTACGTTCAAACATAAGCACACACACTCCTCTTGAATATCCAACTGAAAAGCAGATATGTATGGATTAATTCTGAAGTGGTGCTGATACAATGCTACAGTGCTAATGCCTGTTTGATTTACAACCACTGAATTGAACTTTTATTGTTGCACTGAGTAACCTCTCTAGTATCCCATCTGCTATGGAGAATAAATCATTATTGACAGTGCCTCTCCACAATAACAAACCTGTAACTGCCAACGTGGGCGGAAGAGCTACACAAACTATGGGATCATTATTACATTTAGTCATGAACATGTAGTAACTCAGATAACCTAAAGAATAATGCTTGAAATAAAGATTCAAGAAAATACTGCATTAGAAACAGACATCCATTCTCAATAACATTGAGTGCAATGATTCAGTTCTTTGAATGCAAAAATGAGTGAAAGCCTTTAGACCAACACAGCCTTGAACATTTGAAAGAAAAAAAAATAGTAATCTCTTTCAAAACTACATGTGGATGTACTGTCAAACTATATCTTCATTTAGTAGTTTAAAGGAAGGTTCCAGGTTCAATACAAGTCAAGCTCAATCGACAGCATTTGTGCATGATACCACAAAAAATTAATTAGACTTGCCCCTACTTTTCTTTAAAAAAGCTAAAATCTGGGTTACAGTGAGGCACTTACAACGGAAGTGAATGGGGGCCAATCCGTAAACGTTAAAATACCCACGGTTTCAAAAGTATATCCACAACACAAACAATATGTGTTAACGTGATTTTAGTGTGATAAAAACACTTAACCTTTTCTGTCAAGTTATAGTCAATTTTACAACTTAATTGCCATGACGATGTCAACAAACCCTAAAATGACTGTAAAAATGACGATTCAAACTACTTTACAGCTCAAATAATACATTATTTTTAACAGAAGAATTCATGTAAGTGCTTTTATATAATTATAAGCTTCACATTTCCGCCTTTAAACCCTCCAAATTTGGCCCCATTCACTTCCATTGTAAGCGCCTCACTGTAACCTCCATTTTTGCTTTTTTGAAAGAAAAGGAGGGACGAGTCGAAATTAATTTTTGTGGAAATCAACATTCTGTCACAAATGCTGTCGACTGAGTTTAACTTGTATTGAACCCGGAATATTCCTTTAAGCTTGGTTTAGTATTTTAATTTGGGATCCCTTCAATATCCATATTGTGTTATTGCGTTAGAGAGAGGGTTTGTTCACAACTATGTCATAAAATTCCTCATTACATCCCTACTGTACTGAATGTAAGCTATTAAATTTAAATAACTGTGTCATGACTTAACAGCAGAACATAAGGAATATAATATAATTGATTATGACTTATTCCTTGATTACTGCATTTGTTTTTACTTTTTACTAATATCTGACATTAAAACTAGAAATTACAAGAAAACAATAAATTAGTGCTTCTACACCATAGAAGTAAGAGTAGGTTTTCATGTCTCATACACCTTAATTCATAAAACAAATTGTCTAAATAAACAGTGAATTTGGCCAATCCTTTAAAAAGATAAATATGTAATCATTACAACAGTAGAACAAATTGCATTAATGAGGTCAACACAAAAAAAAAATAATGATTCAATTATTAATATAATACTTATTATTATAAGACTTCTCTATTGTTGATTAATGCATTTGTTTTTCCTTTATACTGCATATCTGACATAAGCTAGAGGAAATTACTAGAAAGCAACCTGTCACAATACTATTTTCACCCAATAGAAGTGAGATGTAAAGAGACGATGTTTTTCTTGCATTTTCCTGTCTCATACACTAAGACACCTATTCAAATACACATTCTCTACAGTATATAAACAGTGAATTTGTCCCATCCTTGAAAGAGATCATAATTTACTCACCCATGTCATGCCTTTTTGACCGCAGTTACCAGCTCTCAACACAAACAAACCATGCACCCTAAATTGATCAGTAAGACATATTCCCTGTTGAAAACTGCATCCCAACATCAAAATTACTAGAAATTACTAGAAACTAATACGTCACACAGTTACCACCCCACAAGCTGGAGTGGAGATGCTTTTTTCTTGTGTTTTTTGTCAAATATACTTAACACTCAAAACAAACAAACAGCCATGGCTTGACTGCCAATGCAGATTTGAAAGAATAGCACCACTGATGTAAGATTGGAAATAACTCAGTCCACATAAGTGTCAATACTTTGTGTTGTTTCCCGCATGGTAAAGTTGAAGTGTCACTTACTGAGCAGCCTGTAGTCCATCCTCTGGGAGTGGGAGTGTTTCATGGTGCTGGACGCAGCTGCAGACGGCACGCCAACTCCCTGCTTCACGCCACAACGATGAGAGGCGCTTAGCCACATTTAAACTCAGCCTGAATGCAGTTGCCAGCTCTCCACTACCACCAATCTGATGCGCTGCATAGCTCACTCGTTCGCAAGCGCACACATACACACACACGTTTTGGTCACTCATACTCCCCTCCCTCTTTCTCTCTCCCTCTCTCTCTCACACACACTCTTACTCTCTCTATTGGCTGCTCCTCCCTGGCAGGTCATGTTACTCTGATGAAAGCAACTCATAGTGTTAAGAGCAGGGAGAGGAAATTGAGCACCCAAACACGCTGTGATCACCAGTAAAGAGCTCGCTGGCTGACTTGGGTCACAGTCCAGTGAGAATTTGATTGGCAAACAATGACAATATACTCTAAATTTGGGCATGAGACTTAAGAGACGGGCTTGAGTGCGATTGTTTCCATCATTGGTCTTCTTGGTACACCCTGACAGAAACTAAAGAACAAGAACTAATCCATTGGCTTTAAGGTCCATTGCTTGTATTTATAAAGCCATTAAACTCTTAACTGGCAGACCTACCTGAAGGATGGAGAGGACACAGCTATTATAGGGTTAACCCTGAACTATAAAGTGTTAACCATGGTTGACCCTTTATAGTTCAGGGTTAACCCTATAATAGCTGTCCACTTCGTCACTCAGGTAGGTCTGCCAGTTAAGAGGTTAAAGGTGAAGTATGTGATTTAGTGTGTGCCATTATTAGCACAATATGAAATGTAGGGATGCACTGATCCGATACCTGACTCGCTATCAGCTCCAATACTGACATTATTTAACCGGACTGGGTATCGGTCCAACAAGCCTCATCCAAATCCGATACTGTGTGTTAGTAATAGTCGTTACTGTGAAGCTCCAAAATTTACATAAAAGAACCATAAAAGCAACAGTGAAGTAGTGCATATGACTCGTGCATTTCATTCAAAGTCTCTTGAAGACAAATGATAGCTTTCTGAATCGCAAAAGGCTGCGTTTGATAAGCAAATATGTAGTCTGCATGCGGAGCGTGTTTCAGTAAATGCGTGCTGCTCTGTTGAAACACACACTGCACGCGCTGCTGTTTTCTGCTCTCAAAGCAGCACGCAATATGTGAGCACTACTTACGAACAACACATAAGATGTAGATGCTCAATAGATCAGTTTGCCTATAACATGTATCGAGAATGGCACAGGTGGAGCATTTCACCAGAATTTAAATATGAAGCTTATTAAAATACTTTGACCTAGGCTACACACACACACGCAAGCAAACAAGCACGCACTCAAAGGACTTCCTGGAGTGTTCCAACCTTCAAAATAAAAGCCCAATGGTTTTAAATTTAAGAATGCATGACAAAATATATTACTATATGAATATATACAGTATATTTTATATATATATATATATATATATAACTATTGTATAATAAATTTCTAAAACTTAATAAATAATCGTTATAATTATTATAATAATAATATTTGTTTACAAATTACAACAATACTTAAGTTGACTGGGTTTTAAAAAATAATTCTGTGAATGAAAAGTGGACTTATATCCTGTTACAACTGAAGTGAACAAAAAAAAGAGATATCTGAATCATTTTAAGCCCAGATACAAGTACTGTGCAAAGAGAACTTGCTTCTTTTCCACAGAAGATTTTCACATAAATTACTGTTAATTTTGCTGCTGAATTTATCCAGTAGACCAGTTAACAATTAAGCTTTTCTTACTAAGCTACACATTTTCAATATACTGAAGTTATGTGGAGTTAGAGGTTTGTTTCATTTCATATAAATGAGTACTCCCAATCAGTTCCACACAGTTAGGTAAAAATATTCTACACTGATTAAGAAAAACAACAATGGCATCAGATCGGGATTGGCCGATACTGAGATTTCAGGTAACAAAACCAGATCGGTAGAGAAAAGTGGTATCTGTGCACAAATAGTGACTCTTTTCAAGCAGGTTTCCCAAACACTCACCATTGATTGAACAAAAAGATAGTCCCACCCCAAACTCACACCACTGGTTGAGCAACACCAACTCCATTTTGATAGCGCCACAGAGCCATAAGGTTTACACATTTAGGGGGATTCAACCTACAAATGATTTACTTGTTGTTACTTGTCTCTTTTTCATGCTGGAATAGTTCACACAAAAATCTAAATTTTGTGACAATCTACTCACCTTTGCATCATTCTAAGCTTGTATGATGTTCTTTCTTATGCAAGGAGATGTTTTAATACTTAAAGTGGCTGTGGACAGTGAACAACACAAGTTCTCGCAATTTACTGTGAACTTGAAATACAGTGCACAACTTGTATGGACTACTTTAATGGTGCATTTTTGTTATTTTTGGAGCTTGAAAGCATTGTATGGAACATCACTGTTCACATTCTTCAAAATATTTCACACAGTCACACACAGCTTTAGAACAACATGAAGGTGAGCTTATGATGGGTGAACTATTCCTTAAAGTTTCTTATATATTCTTTTGACTCTGCAATATACAGGATGTTAGTAAGTTCATTGTAAACAAATGTAAATGTAAGGATATAAAAAGAGGGTTTTCTAATCTGGTGCCATTGAAGATGTGCCATTTCCTCCACACTTGTCTTTTAGTCAAAACACCAAATACGAGTCATCAACGTTTGTGGCCATGCTGTCCCTAATCTCAGTGCTGTATAAACAACACAGCTGTGAATGTATGACTCAACCTGTGCAGTGCGCAAATCCCTCACCTCTAGCGATGAAGGTCTCAGGTTTTGCATTTTTCCTGCACGCACAGAGCTGCCTTTCATTCAGAACGTAAGTGAGTGTGTTCTCCTGACCTGACCCGGTAGACACTATCCCTGTCCACTTCCATTTACTGCCACTCAAGCTGTGTTGCAGCATTGTTTTTCAGGGACCTAATTCGACTGCAACACTCTTTATTCTATAACAGTTTTGAATTATTTATTTTGTTTTTATGTTTTATTTTCAATTTGCCCTTTTAATTTAGTTTAGTTTTTGTAAGTTTTCACTTTATGGACCTTTCCATTCTTGAAACTTTTGTAAATTGGGAGTCATTTGCACACAAATGAATTTCCTTCACAAACATGATGTATACTCTAGATTTGTTAGTTAAACGAGTTTATGTTAGCGAATTCGTAAACATCCGTAAATAGGGTGCATGTGCACTTTATTTACAATTATCATAATCCACGCCCATGTAGACACCTTACGAGGAAGATCACAGACTTTCAGATGGTCAGGAGCAAGTTTAATTTGTTTGTAGCAAAGAACATTTTGAAAATATGAAAACGTTCATGAATACGAGAATACGTCAGAACAGACTTTGCTGTTGCACGAGAAAAATTTGTTTGCTCCTGTTTTTTGATAGACACCCTATGACTGTTGGTTTTACTTCTGTTGTTTTAGTATATCTAGTTTTTATTGTAGTTTTAATATTGTATACTGCCAAAGTCAATCAAATAAAAAGTCTCGGGGCTGTCTAGTGTTATCACTATCTAGTGGCCTTCTCATGTTTAATAAAGGTGGGTTGTAAAGGTTTCACATTTTACAACATATTGTGCAAAAACAATCTAAAATAAAATCAACTGCCTTTTTTAAAGGAGCGGCACTGTCACCTCACAGCAAGAAGGTCACCTTTCTGTGTGGGGTTGTCATGTTCTCCCCGTGTTCGCGTGGGTTTCCACTGGGTGCTCCGGTTTGCCAGACAATCCAAAAACATGCAGGTCAAATGAAGACTCTAAATTGGCCATTGGTGTGAGTGAGAGTGTGAATTTGTTTGTGTGTGTGTATTGCCCTGTGATGGACTAGCCACCTTCTGCCTGAAACAGCTGGGATAGACTCCAGCACTACCTGCGACCCTGCATAGGATAAGTGGCTACAGAAGATGGATGGATGGATTTTTTTCATTTTGGTTAGTTTCGGAGTCATACAAATGTATTTTGGTTTCATTTCAGTTATGTTAGTCTTTATTTGACTGTAGTTGATGCAAATGTTTTCGTTAGATTTTGATAACAATAACAACACTGTTTTTTTTTTACACCCAATTTGGAATGCCCAATTCCCAGTGCACTTTTAAGTCCTCGTGGTCGCGTAGTGATTCGCCTCAATCCGGGTGGCGGAGGATGAATCCCAGTTGCCTCCGCGTCTGAGACCATCAACCCGCGCATCTTATCACGTGGCTTGTTGAGTGCGTTGCCACGGAGACATAGCGCATGTGGGGGCTTCACGCCATCCACCGCGGCATCCGCGCTCAACTCACCACGCGCCCCACCGAGAACAAACCACATTATAGCTACCACGAGGAGGTTACCCCATGTGACTCTACCCTCCCTAGCAACTGGGCCAATTTGGTTGCTTAGGAGACCTGGATGGAGTCACTCAGCACACCCTGGGATTCAGACTAGCGAGCTCCAGGGGTGGTAGCCAGCGTCTTTTACCACTGAGCTACCCAGGCCTCCACAACACTTGTTTTAATCAGCCTCCACATACAAGTGAGTGTTGAGCGGATAACAACACTGCTGGTCATACTACAGACACCTGTTATTTCCTACACAAAGGCCACTCTGGAGTGAACCTGATCTCCTGTGGAGGGTGTTAATAGAAACTTTTGCTGCAAAAAAGATTCTCTTTGACACTCTCTAGGCTTCAAAAAGAGCCAACCCTAATGACTACTGGACCAGAATGAAACATCTTAAATACTTCCTAATCAAATACTACAACCATTAAAGGGTTAGTTTACCCGAAAATGAAAATTCTCTCATCATTTACTCACACTCAAGCCATCCCAGGTGTGTATGACTTACTTGCTTCTGCTGAACATAAATGAAGATTTTTAGAAGAATATCTCAGCTCTGAAGGCCTTCACAATGCAAGTGAAAGAGCACCAACATTTTGAAGCTCCAAAATGCACATAAAAGCAGCATAAAAGGATGCCATAAGGTTAAATCTATATCTTCAGACGTGATAAGATAGGTGTGGGTGAGAAACAGATCAATATTTGAGTCCTTTTTTCCTATAAATTCTCCTCCCCGCCCAGTAGGTGGTGATATGCACGAAGAATGTGAATAGCCAAAAACAAAAAAAAGTGAAAGTGCAGACTGATTACTTCTATGCTGCCTTTATGTACTTTTTGAGATTCAAAGTTCTGGTCAGCATTCACTTGCATTGTATGGACCTACAGTGTTGAAATATTTTTCTAAAAATCTTAATTTGTGTTCTTCAGAAGAAAGAAAGTCACACACATCTGGGATGACATGAGGGTGTGTAAATGATGAGAGAATTTTTATATTTGGGTGAACTATCCAAAAAATAATTAACTTTCAAAAAACTTTTAAGTAACTAGATTTTTACATTTTCTGAAGAAAATGTGAGTAGTGCTTGTCGTGGGTGGATGCCAGGGCGTTGCTATGGTGTTCTGAGAGGGTGTTTAACATGTTGTCGTGCGGTTACTTGTGTGTTCCGGATGGTTGTTAGAGCATTGCTAGGTGGTTGCTAAGGTGTTTTAGATGATTGCTTACTGGTCCAAATCAAAAGAGCCCAGCCCCAAGTCTATGAGATTTTGGTACCTACATATTCAATGCAAGTCTATAGATTTTTTTCACTCATTTCATCATTCGCTAGGTGGAAATCAAATCTAATCGCTTAGAAAAGCAATAGCACATCTCTCCTCAACAAGCTGCAAGATTTGTATCATCCATGTCCATAGTACCAATATTGTGGGACAGGTTACTGCTAAACTTGAATACTTAGGGTTAAGGGTTTGTTAAAATGCCAAATTAAATTTGTGCTACGGACATGAATGATACCATAAATCATGTGGCTTGTTGTGCTATTACTTTTCCCGAGTGATTGGACAGTTTTCACCTGGCTAGTATAAAACGGACGAAAATATCCTGTAGGTTTACATTGGAGGAACCATACCTAGGGTCAGAATATCTCACAGTATATTTACAAGCACTTTAAAAGTTTGATTTAAAACATCATGTGAATGCTTTAGTCCGACTATTATCATGCCAGTACGATTATTGCGATGTCCAGTGTTGGGTAATGTTACTTTTAAAAGTAACTCGTTAGAATATTGCCTTACTCCTTAAAGTAACAAGTAATTTTTTATGGAAAGTAAATACATTACTTATGCATTATTTTTGCGTTACTTTTTTCTCACAGCCACTTTCTCTTCTGCTATGCTATGCATTCCATACAAATAAGCCATGCATTACATACAAGAGACATTGCAGGTCATGCTAGCTACTGTACAACACTCATGTCAAAACAACATAGTAAACAAACAGATATTTAGAAAGTAAATCATATTTATCAAAAAAATATGAATATGCATGAACTGTTTTTCCATCGACATGGCAGCCAATATGAATAATGAAGAATAACCACTGTCTTACTTAAAGCAGCAAAGTCCAATACTTGAACCTGCATCATGTGTGTCATCATGTGCTGTGCCCATCGACAATGTCAGAGTCAATTTGAGAAGTTAGGATAAAATTCAGTGTGGAATGCCAGCCTAACATGTTCAAGGAATAAGTCTGGTGAATAAATAAATATTTTTCACTTAAGTCATCTCAGTGCACGCTTGTTTTGCCTACAGACGCCACAACTTCAAAGGCACATGTTGAAACAACTTGAATGGAATCGTTTTTAATGCTACCAAAATGTCATAAAAATGGTTTGTTTCATGAATCAAACTACATGTTTATTATAAAACAAAAATGTAGAATATTTTTAGAAACTAAGACATTTTCTCTGCGTACGCAATCGATGTAGAACATTGCTCAGAGCGACTGTTCCAGAGTCTTTTCTCATACCATTCTCCCTGTTACAGGGAGACTGTATCACAGAGCAGTTCGGCTGCGTAAGTCAGTGAATTGAGTGAGCATTTCACCCTGTGTATCATGTCATGGCCAGTGGAAGACTAGTCGTATAATTTCTCTGCCTAAACGAGTTTACTGATTTTTTTAATGCAGTGTGTATTAACACATGAATCAATCGTGTTTCACTCAACCGAATGTTGACCTCATATTACGCTAAAACACGAAATGTGCATGTACGTTAACGGGATAATTGACAGGCGATGTCTGTATCTAAAAGGTGATTGGCTCTTTTACCTGCAAGGCGGGACTTCCTTTCTACATCTATTGACTGTTGGGTGCTAGAGCTTCTTGGTTGGGCTTTCCAATTTCTCTCATTCATTTAAATAGAAGTGACTTGTCTCTGCTAAATAGTCTCTGACCTCACACTAGAACTACAATGCCCATCATGCACTACGTCTCCTCCCTGAAGTTTGCACACTTTTACTCCTGATTTCTCACAATACAGGGACAGTAGAGGTGTAGAAAAAGCAATGTGTTACTTTATTTAAAAAGTAACTCCGATATTATGGTCTAAAATAAAAAAAATATTGTGTTATTTTACTCGTAAAAGTAATCTGATTATGTAACGCATGTTAATTTTATCGCGTTACCCCCCAACAAGGGCGATATCGGAGTAACAGATCTAAATAAAGCGAATGTAGCTTGGAATCATCCAACATGTGTATGTCAATCAGGCCATAACTGGCTTCGCCATTGTGAGAATGTTAAAGGTGCTGTAACTGATTTTATTTTAAATGGAATGGCATGCAGAAATCCTTCCTACTCCACGAAAGATATGTCTGAAATGATTGTCCTGAGAAGTGTTGTCAAAAGTACTGGTACTTCAGTACGAAGCACCGACTCTATCCGCTGTCAGTGCGCAGTACAACTGACACATGACAGCTTTAATATGCTCACAAGCTTATTTGAGCGTGTGCTCTGTGTGACGAGGAGGAGGGCGGAACCGGGCCGTGAGGACACACAGCTGGCCCTGAATCGGTCTAATCAGCCGGGAGGGGGATAAAGACTAGCTGGAGGCACCAGTTCGAGAGAGAGACGCACGCAGCCATGTTGCATGTTTGTCTGTGTTTATGTTTGTTTTAAGTTAAGTTTCTGATTAAACTTTACGTTGACTGTTCAGCCGGTTCCCGCCTCCTCCTTGCCCATCCTTGAACTGTTACAGTGGTGCCGAAACTCGTGAGGGAGGAGGAATGTGCTGTTGCAGATTCCTTGCCGCTGCCATCCACCAGGGGAGCAGCCGCGGCCATCTGCATGGGGACGGAGGGAGCTGGTGTCCACCAAAGTGTGGAGGAGCGGTAGAGGACCAGGCAACAGTGTGTCCGGGAGCCGGCAAGCAAGTTTTTCCTCTCTCTCCTCTCCGTCACCGCGCCTCGCTCTTTCTCTCTCCTCTTTCCCTCCCCTCGTCTCTCCCAGGGCTCCAGAAAGCCGGGGGAAACCTGCCGACAGGCACGGCCTGTTTTAAGTTAAGTTTCTGATTAAATTTTACGTTGACTGTTCAGCCGGTTCCCGGCTGAATAAAGGGGGGATAAAAGGGGAATAAAGACTAGCCGGAGGCACCAGTTCGAGAGAGAGAGATGCACGCGGCCGCATTGCATGAGTGTCCGTGTTTGTTTACGTTTGTTTTAAGTTACGTTTCTGATTAAACTTTACTTTACTGTTCAGCCGGTTCCCCCACCTACTTGCCCGCCTTGAACTGTTACACTCTGTTACTTCTTTTACACTGAAATTGAAAATTCATCACATTAAAATTGTGACATGTCCTAGTGTGATTTATTAAACTGCTAAAGGCTGCAATCTTACTCTGGATGATCTGCATACTTAAATTAATGTATAAATCCGACCGCTCATCCACTAGAAACTCCACAGACATTGAGAATCATTCACACTGTATCAGATGACAGAGCAGAGCACTAATCTACTGTAAAGCACATGGAACATGTAAACCATATATTTATATAACTAATTCACAGTATTTGCACTTTAATCTCAACTCAACTTTATTTAAATAGCATTTAAAACAACAGAGTTGACCAAAGTGCTTCACAGTAATAACATTTAAAACATAACATTTCAAAATGACCACATACACAAACACTCCAAAACTGTGTCCTACATTTCATTTTTCAGACTAAAAGGCCAGTATAAAGAGATGAGATTTCAGACGTGACATAAAAGTCTTCAATAATTACACTGGGCCGTGTCATGAACTGTTTATCCGGCAAAGTGAAGCTTCCGGCAAAAAAACACACGTCATAATAAAAGCACGATTCATAATAAAAGCTAGATGCCTGAAATGAAAGAAACTGTGACAAAAATATATTACAACTCTATAGTAAAGTGTAATATTCACAGTAATAATAATAACAATAATTAAGCAATATATCACAAGCAAGACTGCTGTTAAAGCTACATTATGTAACTTTTTTTTGTTAAAAAATAACAAAATGTTATTAATGAGAGAGTGCAACAAAAATTCATCTTCCAAACTATGTCTTTACCCAAACACACTTTGATAAACCTATAATAATGATATTATATTATAAATATTTTAGAGCTGTCGGGACGGATTTCACTGGAAATTGCATACATACGTCAATCGCCAGTGCGTGTTGACGTCATATCCATACACAGAGAAAATAAGATCCAGCTACTGTAGCGCGCGTGTGGGAGCAGCTGAAGCTGAAAGTTTGTTGTCACAACGAACGAGAAACATTCACTGTGGATCATTCAAAATGGCAAACCTCCAGGGAATCACTTTGTAAAAACAAAGAAACCCCGAACAGGGCAGAGTCTACAAGCAAAATGGGAAAGCGACAGAGTCCGTAATAAAACCTGAATCAACATCGGCTTGGCTTTTCAGAGGTGGCGACAACTGAAAGGATTTAAGAGCGGCCCAGAGGGGGCCTGGGTAGCTCAGTGGTAAAAGACACTGGCTACCACCCCTGGAGTTCACTAGCTCGCTAGTTCGAATCTCAGGGAGTGCTAAGTGACTCCAGCCAGGTCTCCTAAGCAACCAAATTGGCCCAGTTGCTAGGGAGGGTAGAGTCACATGGGGTAACCTCCTCGTGGTCGCTATAATGTGGTTCATTCTCGGTGGGGCGCATGGTGAGTTGAGCGTGGATGCCGCGGTGCTGGCGTGAAGCCTCCACACGCGCTATGTCTCCGTGGCAACATGCTCAACAAGCCACGCGATAAGATGCGCGGGTTGGCGGTCTCAGATGTGGAGGCAGATGGGATTCCTCCTCTGCCACCCGGACTGAGGCGAATCACTACGCAACCACGAGGACTCAAAAGTGCATAGGGATTTGGGCATTCCAAATTGGGGGAAAAAGGAAAAAGAAAAAAAAACGGCCCAGAGATGGCTTTTTTCTTTCTCAATGATATTTTCTTGATATGGTTTATGTATAGTTGTGTGATCACATCTAAATACAATAGTGAAATACAATAATTATACTGTAATCGGTGCAGAACTTTTCATTTGCTAGCACGTGTATTTTCTTTACAACGGCAATAATTTATATAAATAAATCCTTTAGTCCTAGGCTTGCCAAGGACATATGAGTCTTGAAATGATGTTTACCACTGGTTGGTAACAATGACAATCTATAAATTAGTTACTAGCGTGGTCTATTTGGCCAGAATATCCTACAGTTATAAAAAGATTTACAACATTTGACCTTATCAGACTAGCAATCATTATGTCTAATGTTAATGAACGTTGCCTAACTTTTGTAACATAATTTATTTCAAAACATCAATGTTTCAAATAAGTCAAAACAACAGCATAAGATATAGCACTTATCTGTTCAGATGACATTTTAAGATATCCGTCTTTTCCTTTCTTTCATTATTTATTTGTCCATTCGCTCTGATAAGATGTCCTGTATTCATGTGTACACCGGTGCCTCGAACCACATTCATCTGCACAGAGGAGCAGAGTCAAACCACAACCAAAAAATGTTTTTTCCGCAAGACATCTGCAGTTTTATTTTATTTTTAATCGCTAGAGCGTCAAAAGCTACATAGTGATACCTGCTCTTCTGCTCTTGGTGTCAACGGTATCTGTGGAGGGCACGGTTTTGGAAAGAGGGGGCATGTGTAACTCAACAGCTCAGTCTCGTGGAAGTTCTTTTACCATGATGATTTAGATAGATCGCTGACTATTGCTTTGATCTGTGATGTCTTTCAAGTTTATCTATTAATTTTGACAAACTTTGCGATTTGAATCGTAACATAAACGTTTATCATTATCACTATATTTTAAATAACAGCTTTTTGCAGTTTAGTAATCATGCAAGGTCATATCGTGATTTCTATCTTAATTCAATCAATCATGCAGCCTTAATGGATACCATACCAATGTCGCAGAGGTCAAAGTCTGCAGGGCTTAGAGTTTTGGATGGATTTTCCTTTCTCCATGTCTATTTTTGTCACATTAGAAACACAAGTTAATTTCCCTATGTACACTGGACAAAAAAAAAGTTATTATTAGAATTATTCTTTTCTAATGTCTGGACTCTATCTGCAGGGGTTTATGATTACACATACAAATGGTGTGATAAACTGCTAATGAATACTTTCTATGAGAAGTTAAATGTTATGTATAGACCGCAAATGTCAGGTCTGTAGCACTGAAATTGCTCAGACGACCAAAAATATTCGTTAACGTATTATGTCATGTTTACTTGGACAGACAGATGAAGACTTTCGCTCAACTACACAAAAACCCGCTGTAGCTCGATTTTAACTGCGCGTGTAAATGTACTGATAGAGATTTGGGGGCGAGATCTTTTGACTAGCAACCACCAACCAACACACAAAAAAACACTCAGAACACTTTACATACTAACCACATAGCAATGCCCTGGAAGAACACCTAGCATAGCGAGGGCAAGTGTTGCACAAGCAAGCATCACTCAAATTTTCTTCAGAAAAATTTAAAAATCAAGTTCTCCCTTTAATTCAATTCAGGCCACATAAGCTTATTAGCTTATCGTTCGGCACTCATCCATTTACAATTATGTAACCTTCAAGTCTGTTGTGAGAGAGTCTGCTAAGGCAGAATAACTGTAAAACGATCCTCTCTGGCTCTATATCACATGCTCTCTGGACTAATGCCAGGTGACACAGCGTCTGTGTGGGGCAGTGAGTCGGTGACCCTGGGATTCACAGCCTTATATTAAATACACAAGCATCAATTTCGTCTCTCGCAAGAGCTGTGGGTAGATCAAGACACAGGGCCAAAATTCAATCTGGCCCTTCTCAGTGGACATTCTCACCATTTTTGGGCTTTTAGAACAAAGTGCGAGGTAAAGATGTTCTGCAAATTAAGTGACACCAAAAACAATTTAATCGGTCCTCTGAGCTTTATTAGCTGTTTGGGCAGCAAAGTTGGTTCCAATCTGTAGTTTCAGAATGTTTTTAGGGTTTTTGTTTTTGCAAAATGAACCAAAGAGGCAATGGTGCACATGGTTAATTTTTTACCTCATACAGATGTCTCATGTTTATTTTAGGAGATGGGAGCGTCACACACCTGAAGTCTGTTTCACATGCTACCCAAATGCAAATAGCTCGTACAGACTGAACTTGACCATGAAAAAAGGTATTAAAATCCTGCTTAGCCCTTTAAGGTTAGAAATCTGAACAAATGCCTAACCCAAAGAATAAGCAATAGTAATAATCTAAGTCTTTTTCTTTTACTCTGACATTTTGCAAATCAAGCAGGTGCAAAGACATTTGAAGTGTGCTGTGCTTGAATTTGTTGGCAAGCCACATTGGAGGAGGCGGGGACTGAGGAAGTCTCCTCTGCTTCGCTCACACACCACAACACTCAATGCTGGAGCGAAGAGTTTTTTCATTAGTTCATAACCTGCTTCAGCGGCACCTCTAAGAGGCCTCCTCATAAATCATCATTCAGTACACAACTTCTGCTGTGTTGTCTTCATGATAATAGATAAAAGCTTTTAAACCACACAGTGATAAAGCAAAATAATTATTATGCACAAAAGAAGATTATCTGCATTATCTTAAAAGAATCCAATTATACTAATGTGGAATGACATTATCTCGCTAGTCTTGTGATGTCTTTCTCCTAACTGAGGTGTTGGAGATTATTTTTCAATCATGCAAAGACTAGATTCCTAAATTCACTGCTTCAAAGTGTCATATCATATATTTTATTATTATTCAATTGTTTTTTTTTTTTGTTTTTTTTTGTGCCAATTCAGTGTTGCAATTTTTTATTTCTATTTATTTACTGTATGTATTTTTTTGCAAATTCACTTAACAGTTGCACGAGGTCTTTCAGTGTAAAAACCTGCGTTTTATTCACTAACCAACCGCTATCTAGCTTAAGTAGGTGAAATCAGGGTCCAATATGGTTTTTAACTACCCCATCCTTCCAAAACAGCCTTTTTGCAAATTATGGAACCTATCCTGCTATTAAGGGTGAAATTTATGAATACCGAATTTGCTGCTGTTGATGTGTAAATGTGGGCGGTCATGCATTAACAAATTCTGACGTCAGAAACCCGCAGAACGACAGTGTTGTTGCGGCTTAGTTTCAACAGATGTTCTTTGGGACTGGAGAAGTTGTTTTGAGTTCTAGAAGTTATAGTACATTTTCACAGTACAATGAACTCTTATCTTAAAGGAAAATTTTATTCCTTGAAGGAACTAGTTGCTGGATTGGACAAAAATTCAGTCGTTTGTACCATCAAATTGTTTTAAAGATATTCAAGAGTAATGCTTAAAGCATATTGTAAACAAGATGTCCTTGAGTATAACTTTACATTCATCTTTGTTTGAAGAGTTATGACCATGAAACCTTTGGTACTTTTGGATGAATGCAAATTGAGTACAAAGTCTACACACATTTTCTGCTTATGTCCTTTGTGTTTACTCATTGCTGCTGTGCCATTATTTGAATGAACTGACCTTTGGTTGCATACCAATCAATTATTGTGTTATCATTTATTTCAGATTTATGCACCGTTAAAGTGGTCATGACATGCTTTTTTTATTATTTTAATATGTTTCTTGAGGTTCACTTTTTATAAAAAGTCATATTTGCAAAACATGATCATTTTACTCCCTCATTCTGACCCTCTGTCAGAAACACTCGATTTTGGTGCTGCTTCTCATATAAGACTTGTCAGTAAATGCCCACTGTTATGATTGGCTGTCTGCTTTTGACTGACCATGGCAGTGCTTCCCAAAAGCATTGTAAGCCTAAGTAGATTGTAGAAACATGATCAGATTAAGCTTGCAATGCTTTTTGGAAACGCAGCCCTGCTCTCTCCTTGCCATCTCACTGCTCCACACTACTGGGTGGGGCTACGGGAGTGATAAGGTAAATTAGGCATTGATGTGTTGTTGTGGAGGTGGTCAGATGCAAATGTCTACCACAGTGTGACATTACAACGTGGAGGAAGTAGTGAACGATTCGTTTTGGCAGCTTGGTTCCAACATGCTCTTTTTGCAGTGAGGAGGAAGTTTTGAGTTCGACCTCTTGTTTTTTTTGTTTTGTTTTTTTTATCCCCTTTTCTCCCCAATTTGGACTGCCCTATTCCCACTGCTTAGTAGGTCCTCTTGGTGGTGCGGTTACTCACCTCAATCCGGGTTGCGGAGGACAAGTCTCAGGTCTCAATTTGGTTGCTTAGGAGACCTGGCTGGAGTCACTCAGCACACCCTGGATTCGAACTTGCAACTCCAGGGGTGGTAGTCAGTGTCAATACTCGCTGAGCTACCCAGGCCTCCGACCTCTTGATTGTTAAAAGATCAAGGAAAATTTGATTCCTCATGTCATGACCCCTTTAAACATTACATTAAAGCGGTGGAATTGCACATCACAGCCATGAACCATGATTTGCTTCTTGGTATTGCCAGTCAATTTCAGGATGCATTAGTGGGAGGGACAATCTTATTCTAAAAAGCATTTGATTAAACAAAAATGTGGATATTGGAGAGCAAGATGAGTCATCAGTTTTTTTTATTCGTTTTCCTGTAAATAATTTTTTATATTTTAAATGTGTATATTTAATCAAAATGTATTTTATCAGCTTTTACCAGTACACTATAGCTTACAAATGACCTCAAAGCGAACAGACATGGACTAAAAGCTACAGTACAAAACTCCAATTATGGTGTCTTTTAGCGGCAAAATAATAAAAAAATATTGAGTTTCTAAACTGTACCTTTCAGCATAGCTCGATCTGTGGAGCCAATAGCGAAGCTGGGTAGAGAACTTCGGGCCCCGACAGTAGCTGTTGCCTCCAGCAGGGCCCCGCTCAGGTGAGCTGCAATGCTGGTTCTGGGAGAACAGGCCCTGAATCTAATCTGATGCAGGGAGGCCGGTGGCCATGACACCGCTTGGGCTAGCAGCTTCCTGGATGGGTGCAGGAGACAGGCCTCAGGACTCACAGCAGGAATAACATGGTCAATCTGTAGAAAAGATAAGACATAGGGACATATAAACTAAAATGACAATACATGTAATTACCTATTGTGAAATATGCATTGGCCCCGTTAAGTTTTTGAAAACTTTTGAGCACTTAAGTCAATGTCATTGCAATAGATACAAAATATCAAACCTAGTAGAATCTGCAAACAAATTATACTAGAGATTTTTTCAGAACTTTTAACCAACTGGTGTGATTTTTAGTGGATGACATCAGTTCCCCATAAGTTCACCCAGGTGTCCTAGCAGAGTAATCACAGATTTTTTTCATCACTTTAACTATGGACATGTTACACTAACGTTTGACAACCAGAAAGTGTCCAAACACTTTTTGTCTTCATTTTGAACAATGTATGAATTATTTTAAAATTTGAAACCTAACACACTTATTTTGTGAAATGTTTTGTAGGAAAACTGTGTTTGTGCCACTTTTCAAAAAATAAATGCCATTGGTTTGATAGTTTGTTATATAATGCAAAGGCATTTTGTTTTGTGTGGTTTAAGAGTCCAAATAATTTTGGGGGCCAACGTATACAGTACTTGTTTTAGTACAGCAATGTCTACCAAAAAACTAATATATAATAATAATAATAATTATATAATAATAATAATTATATATATATATATATATATATATATATATATATATATATATATATATATATATATACAGGTGCATCTCAATAAATTAGAATGTCGTGGAAAAGTTCATTTATTTCAGTAATTCAACTCAAATTGTGAAACTTGTGTATTAAATAAATTCAGTGCACACAGACTTAAGTAGTTTAAGTCTTTGGTTCTTTTAATTGTGATGATTTTGCTCACATTTAACAAAAACCCACCAATTCACTATCTCAAAATATTAGAATACATCATAAGACCAATAAAAAAAACATTTTTAGTGAATTGTTGGCCTTCTGGAAAGTATGTTCATTTACTGTATATGTACTCAATACTTGGTAAGGGCTCCTTTTGCTTTAATTACTGCCTCAATTCGGCGTGGCATGGAGGTGATCAGTTTGTGGCACTGCTGAGGTGGTATGGAAGCCCAGGTTTCTTTGACAGTGGCCTTCAGCTCATCTGCATTTTTTGGTCTCTTGTTTCTCATTTTCCTCTTGACAATACCCCATAGATTCTCTATGGGGTTCAGGTCTGGTGAGTTTGCTGGCCAGTCAAGCACACCAACACCATGGTCATTTAACCAACTTTTGGTGCTTTTGGCAGTGTGGGCAGGTGCCAAATCCTGCTGGAAAATGAAATCAGCATCTTTAAAAAGCTGGTCAGCAGAAGGAAGCCTGAAGTGCTCCAAAATTTCTTGGTAAACGGGTGCAGTGACTTTGGTTTTCAAAAAACACAATGGACCAACACCAGCAGATGACATTGCACCCCAAATCATCACAGACTGTGGAAACTTAACACTGGACTTCAAGCAACTTGGGCTATGAGCTTCTCCACCCTTCCTCCAGACTCTAGGACCTTGGTTTCCAAATGAAATACAAAACTTGCTCTCATCTGAAAAGAGGACTTTGGACCACTGGGCAACAGTCCAGTTCTTCTTCTCCTTAGCCCAGGTGAGACGCCTCTGACGTTGTCTGTGGTTCAGGAGTGGATACGACAACTGTAGCCAAATTCCTTGGCACGTCTGTGTGTGGTGGCTCTTGATGCCTTGACCCCAGCCTCAGTCCATTCCTTGTGAAGTTCACCCAAATTCTTGAATCGATTTTGCTTGACAATCATAAGGCTGCAGTTCTCTTGGTTGGTTGTGCATCTTTTTCTTCCACACTTTTTCCTTCCACTCAACTTTCTGTTAACATGCTTGGATACAGCACTCTGTGAACAGCCAGCTTCTTTGGCAATGAATGTTTGTGGCTTACCCTCCTTGTGAAGGGTGTCAATGATTGTCTTCTGGACAACTGTCAGATCAGCAGTCTTCCCCATTATTGTGTAGCCTAGTGAACCAAACTGAGAGACCATTTTGAAGGCTCAGGAAATCTTTGCAGGTGTTTTGAGTTGATTAGCTGATTGGCATGTCACCATATTCTAATTTTTTGAGATAGTGAATTGGTGGGTTTTTGTTAAATGTGAGCCAAAATCATCACAATTAAAAGAACCAAAGACTTAAACTACTTCAGTCTGTGTGCATTGAATTTATTTAATACACGAGTTTCACAATTTGAGTTGAATTACTGAAATAAATGAACTTTTCCACGACATTCTAATTTATTGAGATGCACCTGTATATATATATATATATATTTTCTCATGTCTTTGTTGGAATACAGAAGCATTATGTAAAGGACTGACAACCTCAATCACACTTCACTTTCATTCCATAATTTTTTTCATACAATGAAATTGAATGGTGATTGATGCTGTCATTTGGCCTAACATCTCCATTTGTGTTCCATGAAGGAATCTAAGTCATAAGGGTTACATGAGAGCGAGTAAATGATGAAAATTTGCATTTTTGGGTAAATTAATAATAATAATAATACCCAACAAGGAGGTATGTGTCAAAAAAAATTTGATGCATTTCTGCAGTGGTTCAGCATGTATTTGTGACTCTTAGTTGAATAAGCATGTCAAAATCTCTTCCTAACTAGTCACTGCTGGACGGTATGCATTATAAAAGCGGAAATGGAAAAGAACAATCCCAGATCTTCACATTAGGGCTGAAACGATTAGACGACGTTATCGACAACGACGACGATAAAAAATTGTCTACAAAAATTATCGTTGTCGAATAGTCGTTTGATCTCAATTAACATAACATGAGATCACATTCAACTCTAATGATGACGCGCAAGATAATGGTTAATCGTTCCAATAATCGCCGAATAGTCGAATATTTGTTCTAATAATCATTGGATTAATTGATTATCAAAATAATCGTTAGTTGCAGACCAACTTCACATCCAGCTTCTTTTTGTGAAAGCGCACTGATTTCGTCCTATCTGTGACGTAGCGCACATTTCCTCTCTCTGCAGAAAGCAGCTATTATTTCACCATTACTGAACTCAGGCAGCATCTCTGCCAGCTGCTTCCAGGAAAGTCATTACAGCTGTTATCTGTGCCCTTCCTCAGAAACGATTGACCCTGCTTCTCTGCCACCTTTCTCTCCCAACGGGAGAGGCTCTGATGAACAATAAGCCACTCACAATGGATAAATGGATTCAGAAGCAGTGTGGTGTGACATAGGCCACTGCCTGATGTTCAGAGGTAAACTGAAACAGCCATATCAAGAGAGACATCAATGGGCCTTGAGGGCATTTCACTTTGTGTTTTGAATGTAAAAATAAAATCAGAAAGAAACACATATTTCTCAAGTTGATATTCAATTGATTTTGCTGCCAATGTAGAGCAATTAAGTTTCTGAAAGACCGTGTCATTACATTAGCTACTCACTCCCTAGTATGACAGTGTTAAGTCAGAGATGTTTTAATAGCGTCTCTGATTTAAACTCAGTAGCAAAAATGCTGTCAGAGTTGCTAAGATGATTCATTTGCATTAAACTCTCTGCTTCAATGAATTGATACAAAACTGACTCAATGTTTCGTTTATGACTTATAAATCACTCAAAAAAATTCCTCTGAAGATTTTTTCAGAAAAATGTATGTAGGTAAATATTGATGTTTACTAGCATCTAATGGTATACTGGTACATATACAGTAAATTAAAATTATTTAATATTCTTTTGTTCATTTAGAGAATAAAAGTGTTAATAATCAACTTTGCATTTATGGCAGTTCAGTGCATGCAAATGATGGTTCTTTTTATTGAAAAAAAAAGTGTTTTAAGCCATTTCAGAGCAAATACATAAATTTGGAGATATACTGTATACGGAATATCTTAAAAAAGCTGGAAATACATTGCTATATCATCCTAGTCAGTTCTGGGCAAAGATCAATTTCTTGGTAGAATAAGCTAATGTAACATTTAAAGGGTGAAAGGTGGGTACCATCTCTAATTGGACATGGAGCACACTTCACTACATGTTGAGAATAAAGGAGCATATTGCCACAGCAACGGGGATAAAAGATTGTTAATGTGTTAAACAAGTCAACTGCTCTTTTCCTAATTTTTCTCACTTCAGTTAAAAAGATGGCAAGTGAAAAATTGAATCAAGATGAAGAGTTATGTAATGAACCAATGCTCTTTTGAAATGGTCAGGAACAGTGTTTAAGAGAAACAGTTTTTATAAAGAAAAGAAATCCTAGCCGAGTAAATTTTATACTTAGTATAAAAAGCAAAGGCAAAAAATGTTTGAATTGCAGTCGACCAAAAACAGCTGTCAGGAGAAATGGAGTGCTCCACTTCCCATTGTCACATAGGGATTTGAGTTCTAAAAGAAGTTGAACATCCTCCTTTAAACTGAATAGGGATCATAGAAAAATGAATTATAAAACTCCAAAAGTGGATGAAATTAGAAATACTTTGGAAGGAATACATTTGTGTGACAGTGAAAACTAGAAGCCATCTTGCCACATCCTGTGTTGAAAGATGTGTGTACGAAGAAAGGAAGATCCCAATATTAGGTAAAAGGAAGTATGGCAGAGAGACTTGTGCTGTATGTAATGCTTTGTGCAAAAGTATGATGCTTTTTTGCAAAAATGTTAGAAATTGTATCACCTACACTGACTATATAAGAGGCTTAGAAAGCACAAACGACACAGTCTAACGAGCAGAGTACGAGCACACGACTGCAAGAAAGGAACGCTTCAAGAGATTAAACTAACAGCCTGCAAACAAGCTACGCTCGACATCCACTTTAGACAGATACACCAACACTGACTGAGGGTGAACTTCAAATGTTATTTTAGAAGTCTGGTCCATGGTACTCGCAGTATTGCACTGCTAAATAGGTATATTCAGCTTTTTGCTCACAGAAGATAAATAAAAGAATGAAGCCCACCATTGTTGGATTTCTCTATCTTTGATCATTTAGTCTCCAGTCTATTCCTAACTTTTACTCTGAATAAAGAATCCATTAAAATGGTATTATCAAGTATTGATCATTAGAAAGATCTTTATTAAAATATCCTGACACACTTAAAGTTGGTCAAATTTGCTTCCAAGTCACAATAAGACATAGGCAGTGAGAGTGCATATGAACCCCAAACTAGAATAAAGTCTACTAATATAAAGTGCTAATAAAGTACTAATAAAGTGCTAATAGAAAGTACTAATAAAGCACTAGAATAATGTAGACTGTGATAAAGTCTGAAGGGGCAGAAATAAAGTAGGCTGAAATAAAGCTTACTACAAGTGCACTGAACAGGAAGCTAACTCACCCCACCCAGGTAAGGCAGTGAGCATAGGCCCTGAGAATGATAATATACCTGGGTAAAGTGAAAAGCCTACCTGACTACTCCACAAAAGAAAAGGAGTTGAGTGATTGAAGGACACAGCTCGTAGCACTATGTGATTAATTGCGATAAATTTGATTTAATTAATTGGCATTAGGGCGTAATGATTTTTTTGATAATCAATTAATCTTCGATTATTTCTTCAATTAATCGGATTAAAAAAAAATATATATATATATTTCCTGTATTTTATTAAAATATGATACAAAAATAAAAATAATAAAAAAGAAAAGATAAAGGGCTTAAGGATTTGGTTCGATTTAAATGACTGAATTCATGATCCTATACTCTCACAAAACTTAGAAACAAAGCCTAATTTATGAAAAGTTAAGTTTGAATTTATTACTATTATTACTACTACTTTCAGTACATATGCAAAACAGTTCCTTTCATTACTTACAAAAAGTACTGTTCATTAAAGAGTAAAATTATCCATCGGGATGGAGTGGGTCAAAACATCAGCCCAGCAGAAGGGCAATGGTGACACCAGAATAGAAATATTAATAATTCAGCCAAGCTGAAAAATTAATAATTATGTTAGATCCATGCTTGTACACTGTCACTGATTACATACATTTTAAGTATTTTAAATTAATATTGTAGGTTTTATAATAGTATTATCTCTGATTACATTTTTCTAAACTATGCTTTTCAAAAATACGTGTTTATCCAGTAAATAATGTTTGCCATGGTATAAATTTACTTGTGGAATCAGACATTACATTTGGCATTATCAAGACAATCAAATATCAGGACCCTTAGCATTATTATACATTAAATTCAGTATTATATACTGTTTAATATAGTACAATCATCTGTAAACGCAGTTGTGGCAGGGCGGAGGGCGGGGCCGGGTCGTGATTCCACACACCCGGCACCTAATTGGGCTGATTAGCCCGAGAGGGATAAAGGCCGACTGGAGACAGCAGTTTGACAGAGTGTTACGGACAGCTGTCCGACACCTGTGTGTGTTTGTCTTTTTGGTTCAGTTTCTCAATAAATATTATTTATATTGTCAAGCCGGTTCTCGCCACCTCCTTTCCATTGAACTGTTACACTGGTGCCGAAACCCGGGAAGGAGGAGGGATGCGCCGTAGTGGAGTTCTCGCCGCTATCATCCACCCCAAAGGAGCAGCCGCGGCCATCCGCCGGAGGACGGAGGAGCCCAGCCGCCTGGAAGCGGAGGAACAGCCGCCAACCGCGAGGGGAGGAGGAGCTCCCAACCAACCGCCTGGAGCGGTTACCGCTGCCAGGGGCGGGGGAGACCCCTACCATCCACCAAAAACGCGGCGGGGCTTTCCATCCGCCAGGAGCCGGAGGACTGCCTCCGATCCACCCAGGGAGGCGCGGCTGTCGTCCTCTAGAGGGTGGAGGAGTGGCCGAGGACCGGACTATGGCGTATCGGAGAACCGGCAAGTAAATTATTATTTTTTTCTCTCTCTCTCCTCCCGCTGCCGCTCCGTGTTGGCCTTTTCCCTCTCTTTTGAAATGTTTTGTTAATTTGGCACGATCGCCGTTACGGCGTGTAGGTGCCACCTTTTTTTTTTTGTTTCCCTCCCATTGTCCCCTCCCCTGATCCAGGTAGACGGGGATGACATGCCGGCAGACGGGGCGCAAGGCACGCCCACCGCCCAGGGAAAGTGGGGGGATGTATGTCATGCCAGGGGCTCCCCGGCCTGAGAGAACGGGGGAAGGAATGTGGCAGGGCGGAGGGCGGGGCTGGGTCATGATTCCGCACACCCGGCCCCAATTGGGCTGATTAACCCGAGAGGGATAAAGGCCGACTGGAGACGGCAGTGCGACAGAGAGAGTGAGTTACGGACAGCTGTCCGACACCTGTGTGTGTTTGTCTTTTTTGTTTCTCATTAAATATTATTTATATTGTCAAGCCGGTTCTCGCCTCCTCCTTTCCATTGAACTGTGTTACAGCAGTGCAGATTCACTTTCGTGCTGAAAAGTCTCATCCCGGTGCTCACTGTATTACATGCACTCACATGATGAGAAACGATCTAAAACACTTTAAACCGCACACTTTTACCTCTGAGATATCAGGGTGACGTCAATGAAAGATGAGCAATTGATTACATTGAAACTGAAAGCGCGGTATAATGTTGCACGAGTTTAATCAAAGTGGATGGTTGTTTCCGAAACATTAAAACGTAGTCCTAAGTAAACACTGTCTCCTTATCTGAGAAGAGATTTTGCAGAACTGGCAGTCTTCAGAAGCCCCTCCCTGAGCTTCAGAGTGTAGTTCTTTATAAATGCTCTTTAATGGGATGGGTTTCCTGCTCCGCTCATGATAAAAGCTCAGTCTGCCTTTGTCAGATCTCAAACTGGACCTTAGGGACCTAAATCGCTCAATCTGCCCATTCTCCAGCCACTTGAAGTCTGACACAGATTATTTTTTGGTTACAAAATGCAAAATCTCTCCACTCCTCTCTGAAGTGGCTATTATGCAATCACTTGAGCTTAATCAATTCTCTATAGGCTGAATCTACACGCAGTTAGTTTGGCCAAATGTGAGCTGAAAAATTATGTCAGGCCAGGCCCATACACAGAAAACCAACATCACCAAAAATACAGGGCTTGATCAAGGGCTTTAAGGAGTAGTTCACCCAAAAAATTAAAATTCTGTCATCATTTACAGTACTTAATGAATTAACTTAATGTTAGCTGTGAATATTTCTAATATTTGAAACCCTGTTTCCTGTGCACTAACTAAGTGTTCACTAACTGAATGTTTTTAATACGAACGTGATGAAATTGTCAAATGTCATGTGAGGCGCATTTGACAGCAGTCTAAAAACTCTGAACAGGGGCGTGGCTACAAGGGTGGCACAGGGATATATATGTATATCGCAATATCCAATTACATCGGCAACCCCCGGGCTGAGGGTTCGGTGAATATTCTTTAGTGCTTTAGAACTTTAGTGATTTTGTATTGAAAATTTAATTTATTTAAAAAGAAAAACTTAAATAAAATTTCTAAATTCAAATTGCACTCCAAATGAAAGGAAAAAGCAATTAAAATAACGAAGTGATCAAAAAAATAATATTTAAGTAACCACCTTTCCATTTACCGTCAGGCAAGTATCCGTCTAAACATGCAGGTGGAAAATTACTTAGACAAATGAAGATATAAAAACAATTATACATTTAAAAAGAATAATTCTAATGATGATAATAATCACTGAAATATAAATCATCGAGGTGAACGTGTTTTGTATTATTTTATGTATTAATCACAGATGTATAGGTTGCAGAGTTGTGGTCACAATGAACTGCTCTGTGGAAATAAAGCGAACTGAACTCAAAACACCTCCTGAGCTGAGATGTCTGAGGTCATTTGCAGCACTCATAGAAGATACTGTTCTTGCAAAAAAAACAGTGACGCCGCTTCTCAAAAGTAATGCTTTGCTCTAGAAATCCTTTCAAAGTTTGACATGTTTTCCAGTCCTTTCACTGAAATAAACTCTCTCTCATTGGCGTGGCTTCCAGCTGACCAGAGCACTAGCAGGTGCATGAGTCACCTCTAACTGCCCTGTGAAAAGGAAGGTGCTGACAGTCTCTGGGCAGAACTTAGCTTTTGGTTTTTGTAACATTTCACGATATGCCAACTTTAATCATATCATTATCCCATTACTGGAACTGAAGATGAAACCACAATGTTAGATGTTCACCCAAAAATTAAAATTATATCATCCTTTACTCATCCTAATGTTGTTCCAATCCTGCAAGACTCTTTTCTTCTGTGGAACACAAGAGGAGAAATTCTGTTAAATGTTGACGCTGCTCCTTCCATTCAATGACAATTAATAGTGACTGAGGCTTATGTTACACAGAAAAAAGAATTTGGGTTTGAAACAACATGAGGCCAAGTAAATGATGACCAAATTCTCCTTTTTTTTTTTTTTCTCCCCAAATCTGGAATGCCCAGTTCCCAATGCGCTCTAGGTCCTCGTGGTGGCGTAGTGACTTGCCTTAATCCGGGTGGCGGAGGATGAATCTCAGTTGCCTCCACGTCTGAGACCGTCAATCCGCGCAACTTATCACGTGGCTTGTTGAGCATGTTAACACGGAGATCTAGCATGCGTGGAGGCTTCACGCTATTCTCTGCGGCATCCACGCACAACTCACCACGTGCCCCACCGGGCCAATTGGTTGCTTAGGAAGCCTGACTGGAGTCACTCAGCACACCCTGGATTTGAACTTGCGACTCCAGGTGTGGTAGCCAGCGTCTTTACTTGCTGAGTTACCCAGGCCCCCCGAATTCTCATTTTTTATCGAACTATACCTTCAATAATAGTTCACTATGAAAATATTCACATTTCTTCATAGCATGAGTCTCCCAAAGCAATGCCTCACTTATGTGTCTTTGCTCTCTTAGTTCTCTGTAAACCGATATAGAAGCATTTGACAGGGATAAGCTGAAGCGCTGACCCTCTCTTGATGTTCTGGGCTCTCTATAGCCACTAATCCAGCAGGTGCATTGTGGAGAGCAGCAGTTATTTGGTTGGATGTCCAGCGCAGGGGCTGAAACTCTAGCCGAGAGGGTCAGTGTCTCAGATCGGCACTAATGTACGGCAGACATTCTGAAATGGCAAGAATACCTCAAGAATGACTGACACATAGCAGCTGAGTACAGTACTCAGCACGTCCAGTCCCTGCTGGCTACACACACATACCAACAACAGCTTTGCGAAATATTGTTGCGTAATGTTTACATTTGAGTCAGTTACACCGAGCAGGCTAACAAAACCAATGAACAATCAGTTGATACAACAATAAATTGATGAATAATACATGAAAGGAATGGTTTTCAAATTGAATTATGTTGTTGTTATTACACAAAAAGTAAAACATTGTTATATATTCATCCTTATAGTATGTTTACTTTTTCAGGGAACATTACATTTTTAAGAATCTTCATTTAGCTGCATCCCAATGACCATATATACAGTAATAAACTAAAGTAACCTGTAGTAACCTGTAGTCTGTAAAGCTTCAACAAGGGCAAGAAACCCACCATTAAAGCACCATAAATGTAGTCCATATGATTTGTGCGCTATATTCCACGTTTCCTGAAGCCATACAATAGCTTTATGTGAGGAACAGACTAAACCAAGTATTTATTTACTGAAAATATTCCATTGCAACTCTCAAATTTCACTCTCCATTCCACTTATTCAAACTGGCACGTCATGTTCTGTTAAGATACATGCAAGAACCAATGCCATTTGGCGTCTGCAAACCTGCTAAAATGCATACATTTAGAATCTGACCATCTAAATGACATTTGTCTAAATGACAATTCAGATTTCAGTGGAACGTTATCAGTGAATAATAACTTAAATTTAAATCTGTCCCTAACACAAAGCTATTATATGGCTTTAGAAGAAGTGCAAAAGAGCTCTGTAAAGGTTTTGTTTCACTGAAAAAACAAAGAACAGGTTGGAAAAACATGAGGGTGAGCAAATAATGACAGACTTTTCATTTTTGGATGAACCATCCCTTTAAGTTGAAATCAATTCACTGTTGCGAGACATAAAAAAGGGACACATATACTCAAAGATAAGATGTTTTAGTCTTGCACACCATCTAAAACCTAATCAAACAGCTGACTGAACATTTCATTTGCATGACAGAGCTCAATTTGCACATTAATCAACCTGTCTTTTCGGTTGTTCTGTACCCACTCTGTAAAAAGCCCATGAAAGCATTGACACAGCCCACCTGGCACACATCTAATGCATGTATTTACTCTGCAGCCCATCATTTCCCGTAATGCGCTTCAACTGTAACCATGTGCATTAATCTACCACTAATGAAGCACAAACTGTCAGCGATGCAAGTGACTGGAAGTGGATTTGACTTCTTCACCCAAGCATTCGTCGTCAGAACTGGCCTTGGGCGTAATGACTCAGCACAGACCCTCTGGGGTTGATACGGGGTGACCTGAGGATCCTTCTACCACAATGCAAGGTCTCTTGTGACCCAAACGCAGCAGCTGTCACAGACAGACAGGCTGAAGAGGTTCAGAGCAAGTTTGTAGGGAAGTGGAATAAGCAGGGTGGTCTAGGGTTACAGCTGAGAGGGACCAAATCTGGTTCAGTGTTTGGGAGTGTCCATTTAACTATAGGGATGTGACGTGCTTTACCACTTAAGAGGGGCGCATCCCCCACTATTCAAATGAGTGGCTGACCAATAAAAGGTTTTTCAACAGACAATTATTGAACTACTACAGTTATTATTATTATTATTTTTATTAATTTTGTCCAAAAAAACAAAAAACAAAACAAAAAAAAAAACAAAAAAGAAGAAAAAAGAATTGTTTTGAGACAAACAAATATATACATAATAGCTAAATGAGCACAACAGTCTGGTTGTGGGAGTAAAAGTTCTGTTGAAGCCATCAGTCCATCAGCTTCATTTTTAAGAAATTGTGTTTAATAGCGTAATTTCTGTCAAGAACTACACTACCCATAATTCTAAAGAGCGATCTACCAATCAGAGGATCTCGGCTAGCGTCAGCCTTGCTACACTCTAAAACTAATGTATTTGTATGCAGAATATCTGAATATTTGGCAATAAACTTAAAATATATTGTTACTATACTTATAATCAACTACTTTATATCAAGAGTTTAAATATTTCTATAGTTTTTCATTGGATTACGTCATTCTAAATGCTTTGCGGGATTGTTGTTCACTTCCTCATGAAATACTTTTTTTCTCTTCAAATCAAAGTTTGTAATGTGATTTATGTTGAAGTTGTTTGGTTTGGTTCATGGCTTAGGTTCCTTAAGGCCTTTTCACACCAAACGTGAACCTTTGACACGATTTCTCGCCGTGATTAAAATTTTTATGGTAACAATGGATTCCTAACAAGCCCTTCACACCTGGAACGAACGTTTCATGCCAAATCGTGTGCCAACAAAGCAAAGGTTTTTTGTTTTTTTATTTACGGTGAGTGTGTCTAATTTTTTAAGCCCTAACCAATAAAATTTGAGCTGTGAATCACATGTCAGGAGCTTCTGCTGTTCCCGAAACCAGCAGAACAGGTGGCGCTAAAGCACAGAAAGCTGTTTTGACCACCGACATTAAATGATGAAGCAGTGAGGACGTGTTTCATTTGCATCAAGTGCCTTAAAAACAGAAACAGTTTTTTTCTCCTATGGGTTCTCTTGACATGTAAATGATAATGCTGCATCACTGCCTTGCATCCCCTTTAAAAAGCTTGCTGATCTTACATGGATTGTCTTCATAATGTATTCCATATTGCTGTATTTTTTCCCCTTTTGCATTTAATCTTACGTGAGTTCTTTCATATCTCTAATACAACATATAACGCAAAATATTTGCCTTTGTTTCACCTTTTTTAATAAACAACTGTACGGCTATTAAGTGTTTTTATTCGTCCAAATATTATTATAATTAATGCTGTGACTTTATTTCAGCTTTTATTTCTTTCATCATATTCCCAGTGGGTAAGAAGTTAACATACAGCATAGCATTGCCTTTAAATTGTTTAAATTGGGTCAAATATTTTAGGTAGCCTTCAACAAGCTTCACACAATAAGTTGCTGGAATTTTGGCCCATTCCTTCAGACAGAACTGGTGTGACTGAGTCAGGTTTGTAGGCCTCCTTGCTCGCACATGCTTTTTCAGTTCTGCCCACAATTTTTCTATCGGATTGAGGTCAGAGCTTTGTGATGGCCACTCCAATACCTTGACTTTGTTGTCCATAAGCCATTTTGTCACAACTTTGGAGGTATGCTTGGGGTCATTGTCCATTTGGAAGACCCATTTGCAACCTAGCTTTAACTTGCTGGCTGATGTCTTGAGATGTTGCTTCAGTATATCCACATCATTTTCCTTCCTCATGATGCCATCTATTTTGTGAAGTGCACCAGTCCCTCCTGCAGCAAATCACCCCCACAACATGATGCTGCCACCCCCATGCTTCATGGTTGGGATGGTGTTCTTCAGCTTGCAAGTCTCACCCTTTTTCCTCCAAACATAACAATGGTCATTATGGCCAAACAGTTCAAATTTTGTTACATTAGACCAGGGGACATTTCTCCAAATTGTAAGATCTTTCTCCCCATGTGCACTTGCAAACTGTAGTCTGGCTTTTAAAAGGCAGTTTTGGAGCAGTGGCTTCTTCCTTGCTGAGCAGCCTTTCAGGTTATGTCGATATAGGACTCGTTTTACTGTGGATATAGATACTTGTCTACCTGTTTCCTCCAGCATCATCACAAGGTCCTTTGCTGTTATTCTGGGAATGATTTGCACTTTTCGCACCAAACTACATTCATCTCTAGGAGACAGAATGAATCTCCTTCCAGAATGGTATGATGGCTGCGTGATCCCATGGTGTTTATACTTGCATACTATTGTTTGTACAGATGAACATGGTATCATCAGGCATATGGAAATTGCTCCCAAGGATGAACCAGACTTGTGGAGGTCCAAAAAAATGTTTCTGGAGGTCTTCGCTGATTTCTTTGATTTTGCCATGATGTCAAACAAAGAGGCACTGAGTTTGAAGGTAGGCCTTAAAATACATCCAAAGGTACACCTCCCAATTCAGTACACCTACTATTAGAAGCTAATTGGCTAATTGTCTAAAAGCTTGACATCATTTTCTGGAATTTTCCAAGCTGCTTAAAGGCACAGTTAACTTAGTGTATGTAAACTTTTGACTCACTGGAATTGTGATATAGTCAATTAAAAGTGAAACAATCTGTCTGTAAACAATTGTTGGAAAAATTACTCATGTCATGCACAAAGTAGATGTCCTAAATGACTTGCCAAAACTATAGTTAGCTAATATGAAATCTGTGGAGTGGTTAAAAAATGAGTTTTAATGACTTCAACCTAAGTGTATGTAAACTTCTGACTTCAACTGTACATGCGTGGCAGTGGCATATAATCACTCTTATTTCAAATGATAATAGTTTTAAACGTTAATAGGATTTTTAACACTCGATTCTTTCTAATCACCCCTCAGACTGTGTACACATGATAATACTGCTGGTCAACTTGTCCAGCAGGTGAACTGAAATAGTTTGTGAAGTGTCTCGAATGTTTTCTTTCTCATTGAGCAACTCAACAACAATCTCTTCATCACTTCTGCAGCTTGTAGAGAAATGTTATCTTTTTTTGATCTGCTAGTCAAGTACCTCTTCTTCTCATGGACCGTGATGGGCAGAGGGCAGACCAACTCAAAGGTGCACTTACTGTACCAGAGTAAAATTGTTTGTTGATTAGCGCCACCTATTGTAAAGGCGTGAATGTGCTTACAAAGGTCATTCGCTTCACTTTCTATGTAAAAGGGCCATTTCCGGCGATTCGCCTCTCTTGATCGTGTCTGGTCTAAAAAGGCCTTTAGAACTAGAAATAGAATTATTAAAAGCACAAAAAAAACATTTTATGTGAAAAATTCTTCTGGAACCAAGATGGCTGAAAAAGTGGGCAGGCACTATAGCGCTCTAAGGTGTGTCATTTTAAATATAGAGGCCTATATCAAAAACACAAAGGAATCTGCACACCAAGTGAAAAATAGATAATTCAAAGAAACAATATAAAAAAATTAAAAAAAAAAAGTGCAGAAGCAACATTTTAGTCCATCAGAAGTATATCAAATGCTTCAAATAAATATTATCTAGACCAATTTTTAATACAGGTTGCAAGACAAAGCTAATTTTAAGCAATGGGTTTGAAATATTTATTTTAAGAATTTGTTATTTAATTTTTTGTAAAAAAAATGGTGTGTGGATACCTTTAGATTTGGTTTTAAAGGTGCACTCAGTAACTTTGTTTGTGTAATTTGCACTTACAGTTACACCAAGTAGTGTGGATGCAGCAACATTCAAAATCAATAGGTTTTAGTTAGATGCCATTGTAGAAATTCACAATTTACAATCAGCCATGATTCATTTAATCCAAGAGTGTAAAGCCGCTTTTCCACCATCGGGCCGAACAGTTCTCGTCGCAAAACCGTACCATTCTGTGCTGATTCTGGCTAGTTGGCACGGTTATGCTTTCTTTTCCCATTGTGGTGCCATGAAATCAGTGGAATGTACATAAGAGATCCGCATGAGAGGTAAACATTGGAACGAGTGTGGCGCGCTGTGGAGGATGATTGCATATTCCAGTTTTTAGGACTACCTTTTCTCTGGTTTTACTTTTAAAACAACCCCCGTGAGGGCCCCCTGCCCCATGTAGAATAAAACAGCTTTTATAAGTTTATTGATTTGTCTAGAATCCTTATCTCATGTGAGCGGTCATGATTTTATACGTATGTTTCAAAATTACTATTCATTTCTTTAGGAGTAAAACTTTTTTAATTGGGAAAAAATTACAGAGTGCAACTTTAAATTAAAAAACGATTTAAAAGTAATCTTTTTGAACTATTCTGAAAGGGTTAACTCAAGAGTATTACTTCAATCCCACAGTGAAAGCTTGATATGACAGTTTAAAAGGTCTCATGAACTCGTGAACTTGCCAATAAATCCCAGTAATTGATTTAAGCTAAAACCTCAGCCACCCCCAATGGATTTCAATTTATGAAAAGTAGATGCTCAGGTTACGACTCTAACCTCGGTTTCCTGAAAGGAGGGAATGAGACACTGCATCAGTTGCTGGTGCTATGAAGAATCTATATCATCATGCCATGCTACTGATTGCACACACGTCTCGTGCTACTAACCATTTGGGTACGCAGATACGAACTCCCCTCCGTATTGAAAAAAAGGAAAGAATGAAAACCGAAACGAAGTCAATAATGACACTAACCAACGAGTAGTGAAACATTGAGTACAAACACATACACAAATGTATGACATGTAACCACTCATGCAGCGGGTAAAGCAATAACGGCCACACCCAAGTGCTCCAGATGAGTTAGCAACAGGTTACTGTAATAACAGCAACCAGTTGTCAAAGGCAGTTCAAAACATGGATGCCACTCAATCTCAGAGGAGCGAGCGCCACATCGACACATTTCATAAATGTTCAGGGAGCAAGGGACAAGCTGAAGGGTAGGACTATGAACTGGTGCACAGTTTCAGGGGCAAAACTCAAGAAAGGCATGTGCTGTTTGCTATTTGCACATGAAAGTATGTCTTTTTCAGGTTGATCTACACAAATCAGTTCAGAAGGCGGCTGTGAGACAAAATTAGTCTCTGAGTGACCATCTTAAATGGAGACTTTGCGAGTGTTCGATTCAAGCCCCTAAAAAATCCAAAATGGGCCACAGCCCTTTCCTGGCGACCAGAAAATAGCGGCTGTAGAAGCCTTTCTGTATGTCAAGGAGATTTTGTATCTCTGAGTGCCCAATCAGCACTTCCCACACTGCCACGATGGAGGATAGAATGCAGCTGAAGCGAGGTGACCGCATCGCAAACTGCAGGACATAGCCATGTTCGACTGTGTGTAGCACCCAACTGGAAATGCTCAGATGAGTGCGCCACACATACGCTAACAGGCCAGAAGAAACAAGGTCTCACTTGTGTTCATTGGGTGCTGAAAGCTGCTCGCTTCTGGGAAGCTCAGTGTAAAAGCAGGGTTTGGAATTAAGCTCCTTTGTGAGTCTGTAATATTGTAAGGGAGTCTATATATTGCCGTCATTGTAATGGGCTTCAGAGATCGTCACTCCTGGGAGGAACTCCCCATAGCATCAGCAACTGACGTAGCATCGAAGTGACCATCTTGTAAGGGAAGTTAGGGAACTGTACAGCAGCAGCCCTTGCAATATAACTGGAGGACATACAAATATCTTTCTCAATTCTCAATGCAATAATCATGCATAACACACATACTGGCAAAAATAATTATCTGTTGAGGTTAAAATCGTGCCAGCACCTCATTGATAAAGTTGCCACTAGAACAGGCAACAGTGTTGTGAATTTCATTGCCCAACAATGACTTGGTTTATAATATGTGGTGTATTATTACCTATCAGCATTTTGCAGTCTAGAATCAAAAGATTATTTATCACCTCTCTTCAGAACACAAACTAAAAAAAACATCTAATGTGAAGATCTATGGTTAAGAAGACATTACATTTTGGTCTGTTCTCACACAAAACCACTTAGATCGCTTCAGAAGACACGCATTTCACCACTGGAGTCGTATTTATTACTTTTATACTGCCTTTATGTGCTATATGGAGCTTAAATTTTGGTCACCATTCACTTGCATTGTTTGGACATACAGAGCTGAAATATTCTAAAAATCATTGTTTGTGTTCTACAGAAGAAAGAAAGTCACACACATCTGGGATGGCATGAGGGTGAGTAGATTAATGCTCTAAGGTTAATGCTCTATGGAGTTTTAAATGAACAAAACCTACCTCCCTACCCTAAACATTTAACCTAAGCCAAACCAGCAGTGCCATAAAAGCAAATGTGAGATGAGAGAGCATTAACGTTAAAAACATCATCTGTTTTTCTAGTTTTAAATAAAGAAAACCAATGTCCCTATTAGGGATATGCGGAACTACTAATTTCATTGACGTTTAAATGTAAATTTTGGAGTCGACCAGTTGACTAGTCTAAAAAGTAAGAAACCCTAAAAAAAAAGTCTTAAAAATGCTGTGTTTATGCGACACATTTAAAATACTTAATCTATTCCAACAGCCAATCCGACACTAAATTCTGCTGAAAGGGGCATTTATCTGCGATGTGCTTGCCTTGCATTATAATCATTGTTCATAAAATATAGAAAACACTGAATCAATGTTAGCGCATACAGGCATATTTATTGAAAACAACTGAATGAATAGTGCAGGACCAATAGAGCAACTCTAATAGCCTGTTCTAAATGGAATTAACCAAGTAAAAGATACTTAACATTTTAAAACAGTCAGGACATTGTTGAAAATAATTAACAGGTAAGCCAAAGCCAGCTCAGCAGGAAAATAACTTGCAAGCGTGCACACATTTAAAGACTCGAATGTGAAAACATCCATAGCGACTTGCAAGCCAATATTTCGGAATTCCGCTTCCCGCACCACCACCACCAAAGTCATTAACATAGCTACTTTTCTAATCGTGCAAGAGGATATTTGTCAGCTTGTGCCGCAAGTGAGAGAGGGAAGAAGCATGAGAAATAAGAAGCGAGGTGAAATGGAAACTTTGTACCCATCTGATATCATCTGTTTTAATAATTGTATTATTAATTATATTTAAAATTAATGACAGTAATTTAAGCGCATACTTTGTAAAAATATAAAGCCAAACGTAAATGTGTAAAAATGTTGAACAGATTTAATGAGGAAAAATACTGACCGACTAGTAATTAGTGTTGACTAGCAGCATCAGTACTGTTTATTCAACTAATCGACTAGTCTCGCACATCCCTAGTCCCTACCCTACTCAACCCAGCGTGCTTTGATGTTCTCGTACCTTGGTCTTCCGAGTACAAAGTCCAAGGCTCCATCAGTTGAGCTACTTAATGCAAGTTTTATATGCATCATCTTTCAAATCATGGGTTATATTAAAAGTGTTTTGATTTAATAAGATACCTTTTTATGAGTAACATTAAAAATAAGTGTTAATGTAAGGAATAACTAACGATGGACCTGGTTTTCTGGTTTTTGTCCCTAAAATGCTCTAGTGAGTGGAACTACTTTCTTCCGCCACTGATTCAGCATCTTGCTTTGATACAGTCTGAACCTTCATTGCTAGTTCGAAAACGTTCTCCAATGTAAACTTTAACAACTGTTTTCAACCCTATTGAGATGCAGGTGTGTGCTGCTGACATGACGGTTCTGTTTTTTGCTCACGAGTAAGTGTGTGTGTGTATATATATATATATATATATATATATACACTATATTGCCAAAAGTATTCGCTCACATGCCTTTAGACGCATATGAACTTAAGTGACATCCCATTCTTAATCCATAGGGTTTAATATGATGTCGGCCCACCCTTTGCAGCTATAACAGCTTCAACTATTCTGGGAAGGCTTTCCACAAGTTTTAGGAGTGTGTTTATGGGAATTTTTGACCATTCTTCCAGAAGCGCATTTGTGAGGTCAGACACTGATGTTGGCTCACAGTCTTCGCTCAAATTCATCCCAAAGGTGCTCTATCGGGTTGAGGTCAGGACTCTGTGCAGGCCAGTCAAGTTCTTCCACACCAAACTCGCTCACCCATGTCTTTATGGACCTTGCTTTGTGCACTGGTGTGCAGTCATGTTGGAACAGGAAGGGGCCATCCCCAAACTGTTCCCACAAAGTTGGGAGCATGGAATTGTCCAAAATCTCTTGGTATGCTAAAGCATTCAGAGTTCCTTTCACTAGAACTAAGGGGCCAAGCCTAGCTCCTGAAAAACAACCCCACACCATAATCCCTCCTCCACCAAACTTCACAGTTGGCACAATGCAGTCAGACAAATACCGTTCTCCTGGCAACCGCCAAACCCAGACTCGTCCATCAGATTGCCAGATGGAGAAGCGTGATTCGTCACTCCAGAGAACGCGTCTCCACTGCTCTAGAGTCCAGTGGCGGCATGCTTTACACCACTGCATCCGATGCTTTGCATTGCACTTGGTGATGTATGGCTTGGATGCAGCTGCTCGGCCATGGAAACCCATTCCATGAAGCTCTCTACGCACTGTTCTTGAGCTAATCTGAAGGCCACATGAACTTTGGAGGTCTGTAGCGATTGACTCTGCAGAAAGTTAGCGACCTCTGCGCACTATGCACCTCAGCATCTGCTGACCCCGCTCTGTCATTTTACGTGGCCTACCACTTCGTGGCTGAGTTGCTGTCATTCCCAATCGCTTCCACTTTGTTATAATACCACTGACAGTTGACTGTGGAATATTTAGTAGAGAGGAAATTTCACGACTGGACTTGTTGCACAGGTGGCATCCTATTACAGTACCACGCTGGAATTCACTGAGCTCCTGAGAGCGGCCCATTCTTTCACAAATGTTTGTAGAAGCAGTCTGCATGCCTAGGTGCTTCATTTTATACACCTGTGGCCATGGAAGTGATTGGAACACCTGAATTCATTTATTTGGATGGGTGAGCGAATACTTTTGGCAATATAGTGTGTATATATATATATATATATATATATATATATATGTGTGTGTTTACGTGTGTGTGAGAGAGCTTAAGAGAGGGGGAGGGGAGCACAGATATTTCAGATAATGTAGAAACTGTTGTATTGATCAAGTGTATCAAGCTTTGATATAGCTCAAGCCTTCATTGCTAGTTCGAAAACGTCATTTTACAACTAGCAACGGAGGATATGCTGCTTTTCGGCACTGGAATAACAAGGTTTTGTGTGTGTGTGTGTGTGTGCGCGCGCGCGTGTGCGAGAAAAAGAGAGAAACTGAGAGATCACGTGTGGATTTACCTGTCTTTAAAGTGGCTCTCGTTAGAAATAACATCGCTTCAAAATCTCAGCAGCAGCGAATATCGCCATTCTTGTACAGCTTTTCCATTGCTAAACAACTGTTTACAATCCCAGTGAGTCGCGGGAGTGCACTCCGAGAGAGTTTGTGTGAGAGCAAAAGAGAGCGGTGAGGCTGATTAGGGCGAAATACATCGAAACAAAGTTTCACATATTAAAAGTTATTTAGGATAATAGAAACTGTTGTATTGATGAAGTCGCGGAGGGTGCGGCTCTATTTGTTGGTCGCGACTCGAGTATCGAGAGAGAGAGAGAGAGAGAGAGAGAGAGAGAGAGAGAGAGAAAGAGAAACAGAGGGAGCCCAAGGACGCTTTTCAATCGAAATTTAAATACATTTAGGATATTATAGACATTGTTTGTCATTTTTATCCGATGTACTTAACCAGTGTATTTTAATTGGTTATTTAGTTGTGGTAGCCTGTAGGGCTCTTTGAAATAACTGAAATAATTTGGCAACGTGATATGGAACCATTATGCAGTCAAGAACTGGAACGACTTCATAGCCGTGCGTTTACTTGAAAAATAATTGCACACCTTAGAACGTCTGTCAACCAATCAGAATCAAGCATTCAACAGACCAATGGTATAAGTACAGTTAATCTGCCGTTTTAGTCCTCATGTGTGAAAGTGAATATTATTCATTGTTGTTGTGCCTCTAGTGTTTATTTAACCACAAATCTGCTGCGATACGTAGAACAAGGCATGTAACTCATTTAGCAAAATTTAAATAATGTGATTCTATGAGACCAGGTTGCAGAGTTTTGAGAGTGCCACAAAGCCAAAGTGTTTACACTCCTCACAAGGTCAATCTCTTACTTACAGTGATAGATGATAGTTTTACTGTCTCTAAGCACTGGTAAGTTGGCAAAGTAAAGAATGGTACTTCACTATAACTAAGACTATAAAATTATGCATATGACTGCTCTGTGTGTTTGGTTGTTGCACAGATAATGTTGTTTAAAATTCAATGACTGAAACAGGTCTTTACAACGAAGGACCCACCTGAATGCATACGGCTTTAAATTTCTTTATCACGACAGGCCTTTCATCCAGGCAGAGAGCCATCCAAATCTTGTCCTGATCTAGGGTTTTATATGACCCCCCCCCCAACCCAACCTCCTCCGTCAGTGGATGGATGCCTGGCCTTCTTCAAAACTGACTAAATATTTTGCATCCACGCCAGTGTTGTCCTTTTTCCAGACAATGCTGGCTTTGGCTGATCACACATCAATTAAATCTGTTTGGATAATCTGAAACTTTAGCTGATATAGAAGTTCTTATCACGAGAAAACCACTGTTATGTAAAAGCTTTTTGCATAAGGACCATGGCATTAATCAAGAACTCTGAAGTGGAAAAATGATATTCTGCTATCCAGTATCCTGATAATACCTGACTAAACCAGCTTTGGAAACCATGTAAAGAAGTTGAAGCATGAAATAATGTTGTTTCAGAGGAAAATAGCTTATGGCAACATGACTGGACCGATGTGGGAGTTGGAGAGCTTGTGGCAAAGTTACAGTTTTAGCGCAGCTCACAATTTCTGGTGCTGTAAACGCAACTGTTTATGGTTCACTCTCATTCATGAGATTCCAGCTGTCAAACTCAATGTTCTTGTAGGAACGCTAGGCATTTGAGGGCTAATTTTGAGAGACACTACGTGCAACATGGGAGGATGTATGTAATCCTGTTTTGTCAAAGCAGCAGCAGCCACAGTACTTTTTAATGTTTGATATGAACTATTGGCTGTTGGGTTAATCAACATTTAGTCTTGCTTTGTTGTGAGTAAAACATAGTGTAGTTTTCACCTCAATGCCAACACTTAGAGAGCTTAAGCACAATAATAAGAATAGGAGACAAAATAATCTTTATGAAGGTAAGCCTGAGATAGTGTTTAAAGCAATTCAGCCAAAAATAAAAATTCTGTCATTATTTACTCACCCCAATGTCCCTTCAAACTCGCATGACTTTCTTCCATAGAACACAACAGGAGGAATTTTTAAAAATCATCACAAGGCTTTTTCGTCATATAATGAATGTTAATAGTGACCCTGGGCTGTCAAGCTCCAAAAACATTTTACTTTCATTATATAGTGAAAAGCTGTGTGAAGAATTTTTTTTCTTCTTTTGTGTTCCACATAACAAAGAGCGAATGCCAAATCCATGGATTTGGAGCGACATGAGGGTGAGAACATGATAACTTTTTGGGTGAACAATTCCTTTAAATTGTCCCAGACAGGGTCAAAAATAAACTTTCTGCCACACTGGTCAATGGCGGGTCACTGCCAATAAACTGTTATTAAAAATAAATAGTTATTATAAATAAATGTTTCAGGTACTGTATATTTTCTTAATAAAAAGGAAAAAGAGAATCTGTATATTTATGACTGTGACGAGGAGGAGGGCGGGGCCGGGCTGTGACTATGCATGCCCGGACCTCAATCGGGCTAATCAGCCGAGGAGAGGGATAAATGCAGCTGGATGCGGCAGTTCGGGAGAGAGAGAGCCACACGCAGCTGCCGTGTGTGTATTTGTGTCTCTTTATTTAAATTAAATATTACTTTGACTGTTCAGCCAGTTCCCGCCTCCTCCTTGCCAATTTTTAACCTTGTTACATTGGTCCCGAAACCCAGGAAGGAGGAGGGATGTGCTGTCGTGGAGTCCGCTGTCCACCCAAAGCAGCAGCCGCGGCCGTCCACCGGGGGACGGAGGAGTCGCTGCCGGCCACCTGGACGCGGAGGAACAGCCGCCGTCCGTGAGGGGCGGAGGGGTTCGCTACCGGCCGCCAGAACATGTAGGGGCGTTCCATCCACCAGGGGTCGGAGGACTCGCTGCTGTCCGCCCGTGGAGGAGCGGCTGTTGTCCGCCAGAGGGTGGAGGAGTGGTCGAGGACCAGGGGACTTCGTGTCTGGGAACCGGCGAGCAATTTTTTTTTTCTCTCCTCTCTCTCTCTGTCGCTCCACCTCGCCCTTTCCCTCTTCTCTTTTTTTTCCCTTCCCTTGTCCCCCTTCCCAGGAGGGGGGGGAAATGTACGTCATGCCGGGGGTTCCCCGGCCTGAGGCAAAGGAGGGAGGAGTGTGATGAGGAGGAGGGCAGGGCCGGGCCATAACTACGCACGCCTGGCCCCCAATTGGGCTAATCCCAATAAATGCAGCCGGATGCGGCAGTTCGGGAGAGAGAGAGCCACACGCAGCCGCCGTGTGTGTATTTGTGTCTGTGTCTTTATTTAAATTAAATATTACTTTGACTGTTCAGCCGGTTCCCGCCTCCTCTTTGCCTATTTTTAACCTTGTTACAGTGACAAACAGCGCAGGTTTGTGTCACAAGCAGCATCATGCTGTATATGAGATGAACCATCTCTTGATTTTGTTCCTTATACATTCATTTTTGTGGCTGAATTCAAGGACTATTCCACATGTGCGTTGCTACATGTAGTTCTGAAAAAAAAAAACTACTGTGACTGAGGTAAAAGTTTTTTTACAGTCAATTTATACAACAGTTAGATCCGGTCCTTGAATCTGATTGTATTGGAGTGGCATTCCAAGAGTGCTGATATATAGCCCAATAGCACTGGGACACTTCACTATTTGGATCACTCCACTTCTGTGTTCATGACTTTCCAAACAGTGGTGATTGTCATTTATTATTCATTTTTATTTTTTCCCCGATTCATTCAGTGACGTTTTCTGGAGATTGCATACTGACGCCAGTATCTGGCACTAAATGAGCATCTTTTATGTTCTGAGCGAGTCAAACAAGCATTGACTCAACTGATTCGCTAAAAAAGCAAAGTCCTCCACCACCTAAACAATGGCAATGAACAAGAATGATTCGTTCAAAAATACTGATTTGTTTACAAACAAAATATCACTAGTTTGAACCCAGAGTGTGAGAGCAGTTGATTCTTTGGCTTCTTATGAATGCAAGAAAATACAAGAAAAAGTTTGTCTGAAATGTAAGTTATTTGATATTATTTACTTCATTGAACTGTTGTATAAAAGCAATATAACACTCGCAATCATGCTGTTGTTCCATATATCAGCATGGCTGTAATTACCTGCAACCTTGTACTAGATAAATCATAGACGATACACGGAAAAACAGCACTCTTGCTTGTGTGATATTGCCTAACTAGAAGTCATTTAAATCAGTGAGGATTAGACTATCCTTCTTAAAATTCCATTTAAACCATGTATTGTGTTGCAGTTAATAAAGTTACCGGTTAACTGGTATTTTTTCCTTGCATTTGGTACTTGGTGAGTGTTAATTTGGGACTCAGGTTACACACATTGCCCCTCATCTGATGTAACAATCAATGAAAAATTAGATCTTGGGTTCTTAACCTCTGATTGGGAATGCTGGGAATTAAATCTGAGTGACCGTCCATCACTTCACCATAGTTGCTGCCACACTGAGAAACAATGCCATCCATGCAAGCACTGCATATTGTGTCTAAGGCCCATAAGAACCAAAAATATTTCACTATTGTCACAGAAATTAGAGACTGACAGTGAACAGCCCTAACCAGCACTGCTGTGTAACAATACTGGGGTCAGTTCCCACAACTGAACCACATGGGGATCCTAAATCTGCTCAGCAAACTACACACTTAACAATGATTGCTGACTGTCTCTCTCACACAGAGCTCAGCGTGAAACTACTAAAATCTCATGTTTCTTTGGGAACTTGACTCAGTGTAAACAAAACAGGCATCATGACACTGAACTATGTGCTTGGAATAGAGAAATGACACAAGCCCATAGGAAAAAAACAAACTATGAATGATGTCGAAAGTGAAAATCTTGCAGACTTGTTAACGAATTCTCACATTTAAATTCAATGATCCTTCAACAATTCATGCTGCAGCATGTATTCCGATTCAGTCTATAATGAATAATAAACCCTAACTGAGCCCATTCACATGCACACCAATACACTGGTAACTCCCAAAAATAAGCTTGCTTATAAAAAGAGTCAGACAAAGCAAGAAAACCACGTTTAAATGAGACGAAATAATCATTTGTTCTCTGCTTTTGATGTCAAACCATAAAGAGGAATGCGCATAACACTTGCATAGATTGGATAAGATGGTAGGATCATCTGTAAAGGTGGGTACATACAAAGCGAAATTGGGGTAACAGGCAAAAATCTACTCATGTTGATCTTTTTTTTATTCTAAAACCGTTTATGACCCTACATGATAAAAGAAAGACGTTTAATGCATTTACATAACCACACACGTTGTCTGCTTATTAAGTATAATCGGTGTAAGAACGTGCAAGTGAATGTGCTCACTGACACAGAGGACACCAGAGTGGGCAAAATTCTGAATTTAAGAATTGGCTCTTTCATGGACCATGAGTGGGAATTTGAATTGAAATTGCCACAACCCACAGGATGTAGAAATAGGATAGCAGGAAGTGGAATCTACTAAATTGTAAATTAAAATAAACACAACACAACACAACAAAATGGATAAGAAAAGACCACTTCTTAAGGGACCCGTTGAAGGTTTCCATCTTGTAAGCTGCTTCATTTTGATTGGCTCCATTTTGAAGACTTTTGGGTAAATTTGAACATTCTGGGAAATTACGTGTTCTTTCAAAATGGTCCATAAAAATGGATATCAATCGATAAAATTGTTGAATCGAATTACATGCCATGCCAATTAATCAAAAGTTTATCTCGTGCACACAAGTATAATACAATTCTGATGTTGCATTATTGTGGCAGATGAGTAAAGCATTGATTTTACAATAAAAAAGTGGCTTTAGAAGTCAAAACATTGTTTTATTCCCATCAGTGAATGTAAGCCTACAGTCGACAGCAATCAATTTTGCAATTGAGCTCATCAAACTTTCCTGTTCTTACAGGATGCTTTCTTATGTTCCAGCTACACTATTTTTAATTATTTGTCAGTCTATGTACATATACGTCAGACAGGCAGTTTTATCATCTCACTGGTTAAACACAGTGTTTTTAGGATGCTGTGTCAAGTAAAAATAGTTAGCAACTCAAGATCCCAGCATCCAGCTGTCAAAAGAAAGCGTCCTGGCTCTCATTCCATGGCTGCACTGCTTGTGAGGTTTGTTGAGGCGCGCTGAGTGCCCCACGTGGCTTGTACAAACACAACGTTACACAACAAGGCGTGATTAATTGTGTACATCATTTAATGCTTAATTTATTATTTAATTAACCGCACTCAATTAATGTGTTAAATCGACAGCTCAACTTAAATATTGTGAAATATGATTTCATAATAAATTAAATACAAATTTCTATAGGAGGCATTTGAAACATTGATTATTAATATCATCTAATGTTTCTGGAAATAGCCCATATGTTGTATGATATTTTTATGGCTAATCCATTCTGAAAAATTAAATACATTATTAAAAACTAAACTTAAAGCAGTTACATGATTTTCTTTTTTAAATTGCATTCCATTTTAATTCTATTCAAATGTGAATTACAATTCTGCATCCTGTTTGCTACAACTCAGGAATTGAATAGGAATTTAAAAGGCATTCTCAATTCAATTATGAATGCCGCACAACCCTGGTAGACACTCAGCAAAGTTTCAAAACAAAATCTAAAACTAAAACTGTCGAGCATTTCATCTCTAGAAGAAAACAAAAAAAGCTTTGCATTTACTCACTGAGCTCCAAAACGCGAATCTCCTTCCTGACAATCCTACTCAGAATCTTTGACTGAGCCCTGGACCCCTAAAAACTGGGTCCACAGCAGCTTTTCTTACGCAAGAGTCACATGTGAGATTTAGGCCAGCCGTGGCCGCAGGGCTGCAGTAAGCCAGTAGGCAGGTACAGCAGTTCAGGCCGTTTAGGAGCACTCTGACCCTCATGTCTTAGAAGGACTGTTCTGGCACACAGCACAGAGAGGTGGAGCCTGACAGCTTAATAGTCTCCTGTTGAATTTCACATGGGGCCGTCTCAACAAACCCTAGGACTCTCTTCACAATCGCTTATCACAATTCAATGCACTGTGTCTGTGTATTTGTCCGTGCGCTTGCTGCATTAAAATCTTTACCCTTACTTTTTTGTAAAATGTGCCTAAAGTGTTCAAATTGTCCTGAAAATAATGTCACAATACAAAATATTAATGGTAGGGATGCACCAATTGGTGGGCCACCTATTGTTGATCACAGATTTAATAAGAAGATCTGCCAATCTAGATCATGCCTACATATTGTGTGTGCCCACAGTTTCACTCCCTCCAACCCCTGTGCTCTGTGTCAATCAAACATGCAATCTCAATCTCTCATCAGGCACTCATCCCATCGCCATTTTGTGAGAACCCTGATTTAAATCAGTTATATACAATATGTTTGTTGCAATACCACTAATAAGAGAATTAACAGTTTAACCTTCAATAACAGAGCTGTGTTTTCCTGAAGACGTTTAATGGTGGCTTGCATTCCAACAAAACGCCAAAGGCTGTAAACAAATGACAGATACTAATTAATTCTCACTGGAGCAGTTTTGGAACTTGTAGTGGATATATCTCTCTTATTTTTGAAAGTATCTCTGCTGTGTGTGATGCTCTCATGGTGTTTACTGGTTGCCAGTATGTCACAATGACTTTGTGACAACAAAACTGTTCATAGCTGTTTTCAATTAAAATAAATGTTAGCATTTCACAATTAATGTAAATTGAATGTAGTTTTACAGTGTGGGGCATTAAGATATAACTGCAGCATATAATTTACAAAGGTGTGGCAAAGGGCACTTTTAAAAGAAAAATGTGTGATCGTTTCGGTATTGGTTGAACACAGTGTTAAAATAGTGTGATTGGTATTGGCCACAAATTTCCTGATAGGACCTAAATGTATGCTTAATTTTCTTAATGAAAAATAACACTGAATATTTTTTCATATCGATTTGGGTTTAAATATGACCAGGACATTTTCTTGACTCAAGCTTCGTGAGAATCACCCCTTTTCCTTAAAAATGCAAAAAGGGGTGATTTTAGTTCTAAAATATTACATTTTAGCTTTGTAAAGAAACAAATACATAGGCATAAGTTTTATTTGTCTACAAAACTAATTAAGCATTAAAAAATAAAAAAATAAAAATAGGTTTAAGCATAAACATTTAGATTAGAAAAGGTTATTAAGATCATGAGAATTTCAGTCAAGTGTGTCCATACGTTTGACTGGTAGTGTGGTAGGTAATGTTGCTTCTATTTCAGGTCAATTTGGCCCCAGCAAAAACACATTGTAGAAAACAACAATGAAATCCACAAACAGCCAGCAGGAGTGTACTGCTACAGTGTGCACACTAGTCTGAAACCCCAAACACAATAATGTAATTTTGGACCCACTTTATATTAGGTGGCCTTAACTACTATGTACTTAACCATTTGATACAATGTACTTATTATGTACACACATAATATGTACATTGTTGCATTGTAATTACATTTAAAGTACCTGCATTTAATTACATTTGTAGTTACTGTTAACTCAGGGGCAGTGGTGGCTCAGCGGTTAAGGCTCTGGGTTACTGATCAGAAGGTCAGGGGTTCAAGCCCCAGTACTGCCAAGATGCCACTGTTGGGCCCTTGACCCTATCTGCTCCAGGGGTGCCGTATCATGGCTGACCCTGCACTCTGACCCCAGCTTAGCTGGGATATGTGAAAAAAAGAATTTCACTGTATATGTGCAAATGTATAATGTGTGATAAATAAAGAAAATTATTATTTATCTGTAACCCAACCTTTACCCCAAACCCTAACACTAACTATTAATCCTAACCCTAACCTTACTCCTAAACCTACCTGTACCTCAACCTCAGTAACAGCAAATGTGGGAATTTTGCTGAACAACATGTAGTTACACAGAAAATACATAGTCTTGTATGTATTTAATGTTAGTTCAAAGTAATTAAGGCCACCTAAAATAAAGTGTGATTGTAATCTTTTTTTGGTGGAGGATGTTTGATGCACGTTTAAATTGAAAATTTGTTTATAATGTGTTCTCAGATATATTAAAAGGCTCTCGAGTCTCTCAGACTCCAAACAGAAGGGTTATGAACAGGGCATATCTGAATTTCCTGCAAAGCTGTACAGCTACAAGTGTTAAAGAGTAAAGCTGGAAGTTATTAGCAGTGAAGAAGAAATTAGTGTTTTCTGCTGGATGCTATTATCTCATCCTGTTTCTCATGATGTCACGCTGAAACTTTAACTCTAAAAGCCTTTTCTGAAGCCTCACCTCACAAAGATCATCTTACTAACATGAAGAGCAATACTGATGAGTTTTACAGAGCCGTGTATGTATATGGAAACGTCTTAATCTAATCTAGACATATAAAACAGTTGTCTTAAAATCTGATTAAAAACAATTGCTAATCATAATAAAAGAAAAACTATAATCTACTAAACTATAATCCCATACTGACCATAAAGGTGATTAAGGAGCAAAACAAACTGAAAATATGCATTAGAATGTCTTATATTGTGCTTAATCTAAACTAAACATTTAAAACAATCTCTTATAATAAAAATGTAAATATAAAATCACGAGGTCATCAAAAGTCATCAAAAAAGTGCTCAATAAATGTCTTAATAAAATCAGACAACAAACCAAGAAAAGCCCTTGCCACAAAAGTAGAACAACTTACTTTGTGCAAAAATGTCCATTTAGGTCAGAAAATGCATCATCAACCATGTTCCCGAAAAACTGTGTAGTGTCTTTACATTCTTCTTAATGGAATACAGATGCCAATGAAAGAGAGAGGCAGAGAGAGAGGGACAGAGAGCGAGTAGCAGTTTAAGAAAGACCAAGGGGATCACATCTTGAGTCGGGTCGACTCCCCTTATTTGGATATGAGGCAAATGGCCCGTGGTAATGGAGGTAATGAACCAGATACAATCTTATACAAGAGAGACGTCTTTAAACAGACTGTGTGCCAGTGACAAATGACAACTTAACTGACTTCATATTTACATTCCTATTTATTTGCTTGGCAGTCAATTCTAACTGATGAGGTGTCTCTGTCATTCTTAAGGCATCCGGCACATGTAATCAGCTCGTGGCGGTAAACTTATGAATGTTACCAAGACAGCAGCCAAACGAGGACTCACGAAACATAATGACGCACTTCAGAGCACTTTAACTAAAGGCAATCATATGCAGCCAAGTGTCGCAGGGCCAACACAAAATGATCTAATGTATTCAAAGGGCATGCTTATTAGCAGATGCCCACATAAACTCAATGTCACTTCATATTAGAGGTGGGGGAAAAAATCGATACGTTATAGTATTGCGATATTTTTCCTCATGATGCTGCATCAATTTTCATGTGCCAAAAATCTTTATTATTTACATTTTTCAACTTCTTCAACAGTCCCTTAGATGGCACAGTTTTTATGCTTTAACGCTGAGACAGAGCGAAACTCCTTTGCCCTCACCCACAGAATGGAAAGTGGTTGACAGCATGAATGCGTCGGAGACCATTCAAAATCCGCCTTCCTCTTTCAAATCCAGAGTTTAGCAACATTTTGGATTGTCAAACATCCGGGGGGAAAAAGTCCACATTATCAGAAGAGAATTGATCGCTCTTTTGGTCATTAGTGTGTTTTCCACTGCTCCGGTACTGTTATTGTGTGTCATAGTCGTTACAGTCAAGCTCCAATATGACATTAAAGAAGCATAAAAAGGGCCATTAAAGTAGTCCATGTGACTCCTGCAATATATTTTTCTTGATATTTATATTACATTTCTCTTGAAGTCATACAATAGTTTACAAAAGGATGATGCATTTAAAGGGAAAAATACTCTGCATGCGCAGTGGGTTTCATGGAATGAGCGATGCACTGTTGTTGACACACACACACAGCATGCTACTGAGAAGCTTATTAAAACTACTATGAACTAGCCCACAGACAGAAACTCCTGGGCCATAGGGTTTTAGAGTGCAATATGACTATATTATCATTAAAAATAATAACCACAATATGTTATATCCTATCACGAATAATGTGAACACGAGATCCACTAAAGAATCCACAGACTTAAATGTCTGTACTACAGACAGTCAGTATTGTTTATCTTCACAAATAAATGGTTTACGTAAAATTATTTGAAGCACTTTTATATTTAATAATGCATTTGGTGATTTGGCAACAGTTTTCTGAAGTCCTATGAAAAAGAATGAAAAACAGTGAGTAAAATATGATAAATATTGCAATATATCACAGTTTTGAGTCACAATACACCAAAAATAAAGAATCGCAATTATATTGTATCAAGACCTAGATATTAATATAATATCACCAGTTACCTTGTGATTCACACCCCTACTTCATATGTTCTTTTTACTAGTGCTAGGGATGTCAAGGGTAACGGTACTAAAATTAAAATAAATAACTATACTAGTCTTTCTACTGTATCTATAGTACAGATAAAAAAACTAACAGTACTAGTCTCCCTTCAGTATCTGTAGTACTGACTTAAAGAAACAATTTCAGTCTTTTTATTGTATGTGTAAGTGTAAGCATCATCAATGGATATAGCTGGTGGTTGATGGGGTATTAGGCTTTCCGCTATCAATGTCTCAATAAACTTTTCATCATATGCCTTATACTGCACCAATAATGCTTTTCAAGCAGCAATATTTTATTTTACAGAGTACTCGGTTCTCACCGATCATGTTAGATGATTGTGCGTTGCACAACCTGGCAGCCGCGCCCACAAGTTGCCGAGCTTAGATTCACAAATGTTGAACTGTTCACTCAGCACTTGCATGCCTTAGTGTACCCCTCATCGGGGAATCAAGATCCAATATTCATGCACATCATCAGGCATAGTCCTCAGTGTACGGGGTCTGATTATATCCATTAAGTTAAGATCATGCTCTCGCGTATTGTTGGTCGCTCCTATTGCCCATTAAATCACGAAGCGTTTCCTTGTCTTCATATATTTACATCCACATTCTCCTTAATGGGCCAAGTATCATCCGTTGCTACGTGTGCTCTGACACCTCGCGGTAGGCATTGTTCATTACATTTATGTATTTCATTAACAACACAATGCAGATTGGTCTCTAATATAAGAAATTATCAAATCAAATCAAGGTACTAATTCCTATATCCAGCTATATGCTACGTTTCATTTTATGAGAGTCATTCCAGCATCATAAAACCGTACAGATTTGTATTACTATGGTTACTGAAACTATTCATTATTAGGGATGTCCCAATACTGGGCTCATGAACTGGTAGGTACTCGTGAAAATGCTCCGATACCAAAAACTGATACCATCGACGTACGAATGTCATTACGTAAACATTCAGCCCACAAATTAAATCATGTTATGTCCTAGAGAGATTATTTAACCGCAAAAGTTGCGACTGAATGAGATAAATAGATAGTTTGCATGTAATTCAAATGTGAGTGCTTTTGTGGATGTGTGGAGACAGTGTTGTGCTGACACTGGCTGCTCATACCTTTTAAGGCTCCTCCAAGGCTCATACAGGGAAAACATTGTCATGAGCATCGCATGCTCTGTTTGTAGCAGATGACAGTAAACAGAGTACAAATTCACGTTGTAGCATGAGGCACATACGGAGTACATACTTATTTAATAAAATAGCAGCCTTTTGTTGTTTAATTATCAATTTGAGTCAGGTAGCGACCGGCTTTTCCAAAGTGGGAATCTGCCATCACAACGTCAGAGCTCCTTGGTCAAAATAACACAGAAATACTTCAAAATTAAAGGTCTGTCAAAATGAAAGGTAAATGTATAGGAAAAAAGTATGAGAGAAATATCACTACTGTAAATTTATGCAATACTCACTTCCTGGGGGATTACAAGGTATTACCAGGCAAGCCGAGAGACGTAATCCCTCCAGCGTTTTCTGGGTCTGCCCCTGGGTCTCTTCCCAGTTGGACGTGCCCAGAACACCATGGCCTCAGATTTGGAGGTGCTGACCCTCATCCCAACCATTTCACACTCAGCCGCAAACCGCCCCAGTGCACGCCGGAGGTCACAGCCTAACAATGCCATCAGAACAACATCATCCACAAAATGCAGATATGAAACCCTGAAGCCCCCAAACTGGACACACTCTGATCCTCAGCTGTGCCTTGAAATCCTGTCCATGAATATCACAAACAGGATAGGTGACAAGGGACAGCCTTGGCGGAGTCCAACACCCACTGGGAACAAGCTTAACTTACAACCGAGAATGCAGAAACAGCTCTCGCACCAGTTATACAGGGACCCAATGGCATGCATTAGCTGCCCCGGGACCCCATACTCCCTAATTACCCCCCACAAGACACCCCGGGGGGCACGGTCATAAGCCTTCTCCAAGTCCACAAAACACATGTAGACTGGGTAGGTTACTCACACACCCCCTCTAGGATCCTCGCTATGGTAAAGAGCTGATCCACTGTTCCACGACCAGGATGGAATCCACATTGCTCCTCCTCTAGCTAAGGTTCGACAATTGGTCTGAGTATTTTTTCCAGCACCCTGGCACAGGCTTGCCCAGGTAGGCTGAGATCGCTGGATAATTGGAGCACACCATCCAGTATTTATTATTTAACTTTTGACAAAGGTAATTTTACAACAACATCACCCTTATTGTAGGGCCCTCACAATACATTGTTATCCTCTGGCAAGAACATTGCACAAATAATGTTTGCCCTTATAGAAGGACTGATACGCATTGTTTATCTTTTGTATTGCATGACAATGCCACCCTTATCGTAGGGCTCTCACATTATGTTGTTCATGCTTTGGTAAAGATATTGCACAAACAATGGCCGCCCTTGCTGGAGGGCTCATAATCAAACGTTATTTATCTTTCTGCAAAGGGTATCGCACAACAAAGTTACCCTTATTGTAGGACCCTCATATTATTATTGTTATTCTTTGGCAAGGATATTGCACAAATAACGTTCGCCCTTATCATAGGGCTCAAATGCAAATGTTTATCTTTCAGAAAAAGGTATTACATAACAACATTGCCCTTATCATAGGGGCCATATGCTACGTTGTTCATCCTCTGGCAAAGATATTGCACAACAATGTCGCCCTTATCGTAGGGCTCAAACGCAACATTCATCCTCTGGCAAAGATATTGCACAATTAATGTTCATACGCAAGCATGGTTATCCTCCAGCAATGATATCACATGAACCATGCCCCCATTATCGTAAGGGTTCATCAGTAAATGCAAGCACGGCTTATCCTATTGCACAAACCATGCCAGTGATATTGCGTAATTCAAGCACAATTTACAAATTCAAGGATAATTCCCATAAGCAGCCAACCCTTCTGCAGGGTATGGCTTAATTGCAGCATGTTGTGCAACCATATACGGCTTATGTTTGCATCATTAATTCATATTTCTTCTTCTTTCAGATTTGTCCCTCACCATCTGAAGACCTGGTTGTTGTCCTGAGTCTATTATTTGGTTTTGCTTTTTCTTTTGGGGGCATAGGTTAATTTAGGTTATATTCCTTTTGAGGTAAGCTCAGCTCCCCTTTCGTCATCTCCTCAGGCAGGTTCTGACAGTTCAAGCAAGCACTGTCATGCTAAACTGTAGGACAGGGCATCTGGCAAATTATATAAGTATCTTTTCAGTCCTATTAATTCCTTAATCTCGAGTCTTTCTGATGGAAATGTGAATGCAAGCGTAATTCTAGCAGGAAAATCTTGGAATTCATTCTATAAAGCATCTCATCCAATCACAATATAGCCTCTGTTTTATAGGCTTGCCAGCTGCTTCTCATTGTTGACATACTTCTGTGTTTTCACCCCCCACCCAATCCCATCTTCACCAGTTTAGGTTCCGTCCTGGAGTCCCCTGCAGTCATCGCCTCCGGCAGGATCCGAGGGTTCAAGCAAGCATCGGCATGCTGAACCATATGACAGGGCTTACACCAAATGACCAAGTATCTTCTTGTTCCTATTAATTCCTTAATCTTGATACTAGTCTTTCTACAGTATCTGTAGTACCAACTCAAAAAACGATATTAGTCTTTCTACTGTATCGGTAGCATTGACTCAAAAAACGATACTATTTTTTTTCCAGTATCTGTAGTACAGACTTAAGCTATACTAGTCTTTCTACAGTATCTGAAGTACTGACTCTAAAAAAAAGTAACAACACTAGTCTCTCTGTAGTACTGACTTAAGCCTCGTACACACATGCAGCATCTTACAGTGACAAAGCGACTAGATCTCATTCATTTTCAAATGAGAGCAGATCCACTTCCGGCGACAACAGAGACAGCAACTAGGGCAGGGTATTGATACAGATTTCAGAGTTCAATTCGATTCCGATTCACAAGCTCTTGATTCAATTAGATTCCGATTTCAAATCGATTCAATATCGATTCATATGGGTTTATTTCAGTTATAATGTGCCTTTTGCTTGCATATAAAATTAATTTTCTTCCAGCTAATGCTGTTAATTATACAGTGGACTTTTTAACTAGGTTCATTAGGAATCAATTTTTAATCATTTTGGTCACATTTTGGCTTTTTAAAATGAGCAAATATATGTATTCAAACAATAAATAAGATATTATGTTTCATATATTATTTTTAATACATATTTATTGTTAGTTTGCATAATTTGTACTACTTACAAGTATTTTACATTAACATGTTGAACACGTACCAAAACCGGTACAGTTTCTTTAACAAAAAAACTGCATTTCTGTAAACAGATACTTTAAATGAGTGCATGTTAACAAGAGCATGATTTCAATTAAATGTTTGTTTGTTTTTACAGCTGAAGTCAGAAGTTTACATACACTTAGGTTGAAGTCATTAAAACTAATTTAACCACTCCACAGATTTCATATTAGTGATATTCACACATTACCAGTGTGTGTGTATGTGTACTTGAAATCTCAACACAGGCAGAGCACATTTTACAAAAAGTAAACTTTCACCATTTGTTTTTCTGAATAACAACATGTGAAATGATAAAAATGTGATAGCTTTTATAAGCCTTTATGTAGACTCAGCGTTTATGTATGTGCATTACCCTCATGCCGTCAGCACTGGTTTCTATTTAAGCTTCGGGTGAGAGCAAATGTTTTTTATTGTTATTTTTAAATCTTTTTTTGTTTTCTGTTTTTATTAATGCATAGTGTTCTTTAATTTTTTTTCCCCAAAAGAACAAAATACTTTGTTGAAGTTGTCTTAATTTGAAACTGTTCTAGGTAACGTTTGTTAATAAAACTAAATATAAGATTCACGTACGTGTCATACGTGTTTTTTTAACATGCATTTTAATTTATGAGTAATAGGGGACTCGTTTTTTGTGGGTTACAGTAAAGTCCATCCCTTGTAACTATACCAGTCTTTATACAGCATCTGCAGTACCGAATCTATTGTTTATAAAATTAATGATGCCAGTTCTTTCTACAGTATGTGTAGTACCCACTCCATTTAAAAAAATAAAAAAAAACAAGTTTTTCTACAGTTTAGTTAGTACAGAATCAATTTGGTACCTGAGCACTGTCACCACAGCCCAGCCAGTCGCAATCAAAATCATAAAATCAATCTCTGTAAAAGCAAAAATAATAATAATAATAATAATAATAATAATAATAATAATTTCCTTTTGTAATATAATACAGTACAATAATTTTTAGTAGTTTTATTTTACATTTGGTAATTTTTTATTATTATTAATAATGTCAGATACCTGAAAAACTGTTTAGCACTGTTTAGTTGTTTACTTCAGTTGTATCTTTGTTTGTTCTACTGCTTGTAATTGGTTTCTTTGTTTTATTACTATTATTAACTATTTACTTAACTGACAAAAACCTTGAAGGCTACATACCATTGTTTTCACTTGTATTACTATTCATAAATAATAATAATATAAACTTTTTCAATAAAGGAGCGTATTCAATAGCAATAAATGGGAATCGTGAAATTTCAATGGTATTGGTGGTATCAACTACTGAAAGTTTGGTATTGTAACAACCCGACTCTTAACTTCTCACTTATGCATCTGCAAAACTAGGCAGCTCAACTCTACATTCTACAGACTAAAATGCATGTTTGTGTAATCAGCTAATTAGGCAGTGCAACAGCTGAACCTGTGCGTGTTTCATCCAGGAATTGTTTTGTGATCCATGTCATTAACAAACGCTCCCTGCTGTTGCCATGTCAACCTCAAGCGGAAACCTCAAGTGATTTGCCTGCAAGAGAGCATGTTACAAACACAATGAAAGCAAAGAATGAAGAGAAGGCAACAACACACTGAAACGGTCCATTCCTGATGAATACACACCATTCATAGGCAGAGAGTTATGCATTTTCATTACAAGTCACTTACAGATGTTCCTGTATGATTTTAATTGCAGAATCTGTCTACTTGACCCCTGAGATACTGCTGTTAATGAATGTGTGATTAGGTAACACAGAAACTCATCAGCAAAAGTACCACTCTGAAGTCCTTCATGGGGTACAAGAATTAAATAAATAGCATACTAATGACTATAATTTCCTCTGAGCATTTGCTATTTGGTGTGTAAGTCAAATGTGTTTATATCACAAGCCTTACAATACAGAACATGAATGGTATGAAGAAAGAGCTGGAATATTCCATCGTTTTCCTCCAAAGAGTTTCAGAATATTGGCAAATACGTAGAAGTAGAACACTGCCTCCAAGTGGCTCAGCACTTTCGGTTTGAAATATATTGAAAGAAATAGCCTAACTGAACAGATTGATTATGGTCTATGATCAAGAATGTTTATATACTGAAAAGAAAATATCTTTGGCACCAAGCATGAAGGATATTATCTAAACTCCCAGTCAAAATCTTAAATGCAGAGCCACAGTGTTACACTTTTAGGTGAAGTCAGCCTATCAATGGCATATTAAGCTGGGATACGAGAAAGAATATTAGCATGGAAAAAATTACACTCATCAGCTTGATTCACTTTCCTACTATTTTAAAATTTGTCAAATAGTAATAATAAAGAATGAGTCAGTATGTCCAAACTTTTGACTGGTAGTATATGTGAAGAGTACAAAGAACACTTTTTGGAACACACTGCTTTGCATGTAAACATTAATTTGAGGAAATATGCACCAAAATGTTATGTTGATTTTGGGAGAGGTGTGTAACAGTGCTGTGTCATTGTAGGTGACAGGAATGCCGACCAACAACACTTATGCAACACTCCACCGGATACATCAGGTACAAAAACCTGGCTCGAATGTTGCAACAAATTACAATAAAAATACCAACCATAACTGAGCTTTTCTAGAAAGAAAATTACCGCAGGTGCACACCAGGGGGCAAAAATCAGCAACTCCATCAGAAGGATTCAGAAAAAAAGGCCATAAATTAAGTGTGTGGTCTTAATGTGTACTGGGCTAAGTCAAAACTGTCCACCCCGAAGTCTCTATGATATTCTGATTTCTAGTAATGGCTCAGGTCCCTCCTTCAATGTAAATCTAAAGGAATTTTTATTTTTATTTGTTTGGCAGATGCTATTTGCAACCTGGTGCAACTAATGGTATATATGTTTTACACCCCAGTACAAATAATAGCAGATACTATTTACATCCATATTTAAATACTAACATACAGTATGGGCATCACTGCAGTGTGTTTATTGTGTTTATTCAGAGTCCCACAGACACTACATTAACCCCTACCCCTAAACCTAACCCTAACTTTAACTTAGAAAAAAATAACCTTGGTTTTACTACAGTAAAAACTGTTTCACCATGATATTTTTTGTAAATTTACAGTAACCACAAAATTAACCACGGTTACTATATTAGCACCTTACTACTGTAGTAAAACCATGGTTAATTGCATTAAAACTATGGTTTGACAAAAAACATGGTCCCTACAACACTATACAGTGATGCAATCTACACACACGAGCTGTGGGAGTAAGAGGAAAGGAATGACTGCGATCGACATTTGTTCAAATCCCTAAACCTAAATATAGGCTAAGCAATAGAGATGCTTGCCCTAGCAAGCACAACTAATTCGATTTAATAAAAGAATGCCTAATTTTTACAATAAAGTGTGAAAAATGTATGCAATCGAATTGTTTTTTTAATTATTATTATTAATCATTAAAAATCATTAATAATGTTTAGATTTAAAATGTTAGTTTTAGAAGGTACTTCAAATGAATAGATAAATGGGTTCATCTGGCAACCAAAAAAGGCTGGGAAGCTCTGCCATCAATGGACATTAGATGGTATTTGTATGGGCAATTGCACCACTCAACTATATATGACTCGACAGAAACAGAAGCATAAGAAATATTAAGGGTTTGCTCCACTTGTAAGATGTACGGCAAAGGAAATTGAACTAATACTGCAGGAAGTGTGTGCCTATGGCCTTTCTGTGTTTTTGTTTCTAATGACACAGAGTTCACCACTGGGATTGTTTACCCTCCAGAGAATATGACAACAAACACGTTCAACTTGATTTCATCCAGTTTCCCAGCCAGTCAAGGGTTTATGAATCTTAAACTTCTAGACATGAATCCTAGACATCCTAAACTTCATTTTACAAGTGGTGTTTGCTTGGTCAAGATTACCCCCCCCCCCCCCCCCCCCCCACACACACACACACACACACAAAAAAAAACTTGTATTATTTTAACAATAACTTAGTAATGTAATACATTCAACACTGAATAAGTAATTAATTAATGTAATTAAATTACTTTTCATTGAAAAAGTAAGGGATTACTCTTAACTTTTCAGTAATTTAATTACAGTTACTTCTGAAGTAATTATGTTAAATACTGTATAGACTATAGAAAAATTCTATATAAAACAATAGTGAATTTAAAATCAAAATTTAACGTCTAATGTTAAAATATATGTTTTCTAATTTAACGCTGCCCCCTTAAATTCTTTGGCCAGTTCATGAATAATTTATTTGATTTTATATGGTTTATTTGAAAGAATTAAAAGAGCAGTTTCATGTCTATCCTTGTATTTTTCATCTGGTTGAGGTTGATAAGAGTTTTAGAAAGTAATTAGTAATAAGTAATGCAATTACTTTTCAGACAGAGTAATTAGTACAGTAATCTAATTACACTGTAAAAGATGTAATTATTAGTTAGTAACTAATTACTTTTTTGGAGTAAATTACCCAACACTGGATCGATGCATCGGTCAAATAACCAACGATGTGATGTCATCGATGCAATGCTTAAACATCGATGTATATTTAAGATGCACGTTTACTTTGACACTCTAATGCCAGCCACGTCCGTACGCATTTCCGTCATGCGATGCAGCAACCTTATGACATTCATCTCGCTTTATAAGCTCTAAATAAGCTTTTCATGTAGGACATGGCTGTGCACAGAGACAAGATAGCGCAGAGTGGCTCTTCACATCTTCACATCAACACCCTTACTAACATTTAATCACAGTAAACTGTAACAGAATTTTTCAATACAACTGAGGAAGTTGTAGTCAAGAAAAAATACGTGGGGGCGTGGTTAAGTGCCGGTTTGTGAATGGAAAGCGAGATCAGGAGATGAGAATGGTAAGGATCATCACCTGGCAATGACTGTCTCTAACAGCTGTTTGTCATTGCAGCGAGAGTGGCGACGGGCTTTAAAAGCGAGCCAGATGCCAGTCAGAGGGGGAGAGTTACGAGACCTGAGTTGGAGAAAGACTGTATTGTTTTATGTCCACTGAAAAGCGTAGTTTTTGAGTGTGACCAATGAAAAGCGTAAATATAGAGTTTAAAGGAAATAAAAAGATACCATTTGAGTTACACTGGTGCCGAAATCTGGGATTAAGGGAGGAAGAACGCTGCCATGGATCAGGAAGGTGCTGCCGCCGCGACTCTGGTCCCTGTGACCGCCCCGCACCAGGTTCCGCTAGTCAAGATGGGCCCCCTAGACAATCCGGAGGCCTTCTTGGAGCTCTTTGAGCGGACGGCAGGGGCATGCGGATGGCCGAGCACCCAGTGGGTGGTCCGTTTAATTCCACTGCTGTCCGGTGAAGCCCAAATCGCAGCGCATCAGTTACCAGCAGAGAACCTCCTGGTGTATGTTGACTTGAGAAAAGCCATCCTGCAACGGGTCAGCCGGACACCCGAGCAGCAGCGCCAGCACTTTCGCTCCCTGACCATTCGCCTTTGACCAACAGCTTCGGGACACATGCCGGAGGTGGTTGCTGGCTGAGCAACACAACATCGGTGTAGTTATCGATCTGGTGGTACTGTAGCACTTCATCGCTTGACTTCTGAGTGGGACGGTGGAGTGGGTCCAGTGCCACCACCCGGCGTCACTCCAATCAGCCATCCAGTTGGCAGAGGACCACATGGTGGCGAGCCCTGAGACCGTTCTCTCTCTCTCTCTCTCTCTCGTTCTCCTGTCTCCCCTCCTCCCCCTGCTTTCCATCCTGTTCCGGAGCACCTCCCATACCGACTCCTCGACTCTGGGGATTTCACTACCCACCGGTTTCCCCTGCCCCTCTCCAATCAGTCCCAGGGTGGTGGACCTGCTGTCACGGGCATGGAGCCTAGGCCGGTCTGTTGGAGCTGTGGGGAGCCTGGGCATTTCTGGGACCAATGCCCGGTGATGGAGGTTGAGACATTGGTTCGGGTCCCCGACGCGCCGCAGGCCGCCCCCGATCAAGCTGGGATGTACTGCATACCTGTGAGTATTAAAGGGGGTATATACCAGGCCTTGGTGGATTCGGGTTGCAGCCAAACCTCCATCCATCAATGCCTGGTTCAAGACTAGGCTTTGGGTGCTAGTCACAAGGTGAAGGTAAGGTGTGTGCATGGAGATATCCACGATTATCCTGTAGTGACCGTGACGACTCAATTTCGGGGACAAAACCATAGTGTCGAGGCTGCGGTTAGTTCACGCCTCACCCATCCGCTAATTTTGGGAACAAATTGGCCAGCATTTTTCATGTTATTAAGGGAAGTTTGTGTGGATGGGTCCTGTAACAAGAGTGTCTCGGTGTGGGATTTGTGATGTGCTGGCTGGGGAGGCAGAGCTGGGGCCATCTACGTCAGTCCCACGTCAGGATGACGTAAGGGAGGGGGAAGTCTCGGCTTCCCCAGCCCTTAGAGGATTTCCCGCAGGGGATTTCCCTCTGGAACAGATGCAAGATGAGAATCTTAGGCAAGCCTTCAACCAAGTGAGAGTGCCTAATGGTCACCATCTTCAGCCTGACATTGCACTCGCCTATCCATATTTTTCTATTATAAATGACTATATTCTATATAAATTTATATTGAGTGACGCAGGACAAAAGGAAGATACAACCCAGTTATTGATACTGAAGAACCGTCGGGAAATGTTATACCAGACGGCACTTTATAATCCGATGGCAGGTCACTTAGGGCAGGAAAAGACACTGAAACGTCTAATGGGCCGTTTCTATTGGCCGGGCATTCACAGAGATGTTCGAAGTTGGTGTGCGGCATGCCATGAATGTCAGTTGGTGAATCCGCCGGCCACCCCAAGAGTGCCTTTGCACCCGCTTCCTCGGATTGAGGTCCCCTTCGATAGAATTGGCATGGACCTCGTTGGGCCATTAGAGTGGAGGGCACACGGGCATCGCTTTGTGTTGGTTCTGGTGGACTACACAACGCAATATCTGGAAACAGTGCCTTTGCACAACAACTCATAATGTTGCGGAGGCACTCTTTTCCGAAAGAAATCCTCACTGATCAAGGCACTACATTTATGTCACATGCACTATGCGAGCTGTATGAATTATTGGCCATTAAATCGATTCGGACAAGCATGTACCACCCGCAAATGGATGGCTTGGTCAAACAGTTTGATAAAACCCTGAAAAACATGATTCGTAAGTTTGTGCATGAAGATGCTCGGAATTGGGATAAGTGGCTTGAACCCGTTTTTCGCAGTGCGAGAGGTCCCACAAGCCTCCACGGGGTTCTCCCCATTTTAATTACTGAATGGGCGTAAGCCTCACTAGGTCTTAGATTTCGTGAGGGAAAATTGGGAGGAGGGAGCTTCAAACAGCAAAAATGAAATTCATTATGTTCTTGACCTGAGAGCAAAACTCCACACACTGGGGCAACTATCACAGGAGAATTTGCTAGAGGCTCAAGAACGTCAGACCCAGCTGTATAACAGGTGAGCTCGGCTATGGGAATTTACACCAGGAGATAAAGTCCTTGTATTACTACCCACATCAAGCTCTAAATTGCTCTAAAATAAGTGGCAAGGGCCCTTTGAGATCACACGGTGAGTCGGGGAAGTCGATTATGAGATTAAACGCACGGATGGTGTGGAACATGTCAAATTTACCACCTCAACCCCTTAAAACTGTAGAGGGAGGTGGTCCCCGTGGCTTTGGCAATGGTGGTACCAGAGAGGGTGGAGCTCAGGCAGAAGGTGAACTTAAAAGCCAATCACGACACCGCGGTCACTTGCGGAGACCATCTCTCACCATCACAAATCACGGATGTGGCCCTGTTGCAAAGAGAATTCTCGGATGTGTTCTTGCCCCTTCTCGGTCATACAAACCATATAAAACACCATACTGAAACAACCCCAGGGGTTGCAGTCATCCCTACCGATTACCCAAGCACAAAAAAAAGAGCGGTTAGAAAAGAATTAGAGGCCATGCTAGATAAGGGGGTAATAGAAGAATCCCACAGTGACTGGGCCAGCCCGGTGGTGCTGGTTCCGAAGAGCAACGGCTCGGTGCAGTTCTGTGTGGATCATAGAAAGGTCAATGCGGTGTCTAAATTTGATGTGTATCCAATGCCTCGTATTGATGAATTGCTCGATCAGTTGGGCACGGTTCGCTCCAGACACTAGATTTAACAAAGGGTTATTGGCAGATCCCCTTAACGCCAATGTTTCGTGAGAAAACGGCCTTCTCAACACCGTTTGTCTTACACCAATTCATGACCCTTCCATTCTGTTTGTTTGGGGCCCCGGCTACATTTCAGTGCCTTATGGACCGAGTCCTTAGACCGCACTCTGCGTACGCCGCTGCCTATCTGGATGACATCATTATATACAGCGGCATATGCAGCATCTGAGGGCGGTTCTGAGGTCACTGCGATTTGTGGGACTCATGACAAACCCCAAGAAGTGCGCAATTGGACGGGTGGAGGTATGGTATCTGTGGTTCCATTTGGGTCACTGACAGGTGCGCACCCAAATTGATAAGACTGCAGTGGTTGCAACCTGACCGAGACCCAAGACCAAAAAGGAGGTGAGACAGTTCCTGGAGCTGGCTTGCTATTATAGGAGGTTTGTGCCTAATTATTTGGATGTCACCAGTCCGCTGACCGATCTCACTAAAAAGGAGCCCAAAACCCGGTCCAGTGGACAGAGCCGTGCCAACAGGCTTTTATGCAAGTGAAAGTTGCGCTTTGTGGTGGGCCGTTGTTACATGCTCCTGATTTTTCTCTCCCTTTTGTTGTACAGACTGATGCATCAACAGGTACTGGACATCAGCCGGAAGCTTTCGGGGAGAGAGGCAAGGTACAGCACCATTGAGAAGGCGTGTCTGGCCATCAAGTAGGTGGTTCTCATCCTTCGGTACTACCTCCTGGGACAGACATTCACCCTCTGTTTGGACCATGCCCAGCTCCAGTGACACCATCACATGAAGGATACCAACGCACAGACCACCTTTTGGTATCTGGCTCTTTAGCCTTTGAAGTTCGAGGTGAGCAAGTAAGACCCGGGGTGCAGATGGCTGTTGCAGACTTTCTTTCCAGAAATGGTGGGGGGAGTACTGGGCAGGCCAGATTCAGAAAGTTAATGTTCCCTCAAATCAACCCCATTCAGCTGAAGTACTGACAATTGCCATGCCCCATCAGACATTTTTGCATCAATTTAAGGATGAACACCTCTCCCTCTAGTGCTACGAGCTGCCGCAGAGACACAGGTTATGGTCCCATGGGAACAAGGAAGTAATTGAGTTCAAATAAACAATGGTGAGCATGAATCAGAGATTGCATTTTCCCTCTAAAATAAAATTTTTACTTCACTGATGATTAGGTTTAGGGTTGGGGTTTGGGATTGGGCATAGAGTTAATAAAATATTCCTGTTGACTGAATTACATCATTTACAACAAAAAATACAATTCACTTTTTTCACTCGGAGCTCACACGTACCCATACATTCAACAACACTTCCAGCTTCAGCCACTGGAGGCAATAGAATGAATTTTGGTAGGCACAGACCAATTTCCTCAAATTCCAACTTTCAACCAAATCATTATCAATCTGTAAAAAAATGACAATTCTGCTTTCTTCCTTTTTTTTTTTTTTTTTTTTTTTTATTCTCATGAATTTTGCTCTCGGCAGTCATGAATTCAACCTGTCCATGCTGGCATTTGTCTAATTTGTTTAGCTTCTACCAAGTGACAAATGAATTTGTCCCAAAATACCAAGTTTTGATTGGAGGCACAGTCTTCCACATTAACAACAAAAGATCCTAACTACTGTAGGTACGATCTTATTGTTTATTGCGCTTTGCACTGCATTTTGCTACATTTAACATTGCTTTTCCCTGCTGTTAGTGACCCTATCAGAACAGACCTCTGACCAATTTTTTCAGCAACCGCCAGTTGAAAACCTCTGACTTAAAACTTAATTTGAGGTTGAAAGCCTTCTGTAACAGGTAAAGGTGGGCAAGGAGGAGGCGGGAACCGGCTGAACAGTCACAAAGTTTTAATGATAAAAGTGAACTTAAAACAACAAAATATAAATGAACACAGACACACATGCAACGTGGCCGCGTGCATCTCTCTCTCTCTCTCTCTCTCTCTCGAACAGGCGCCTCTGGATCCCCTTTATCTCGCTCTCCCGCTGATCAGCTGATTCAGTGCCACGCCCTCCTTCTTGTCACACCTTCAATTGAAACCAACTAAACTATTGACTGAGACAGGTATCAAACATTTCAAAATGAAGATCTCCATGACCAGAGCTCCAGACTAACATTTCAGAGCAGTGGTACCGGTGACACCAAGTTCTACAAATGGCACCCAATGTGGTAGCACCAATGGGTTTTAGGGCCTTTAAATTGAAAAAGGAAAAGGACAGAAACCAAATTATTATTTTTTTCACATCAATCTACACTCCATACCCCATAATGACAAAGCAAAAAACAGATTTTTGATAACTTTACACATAAAAAATAAAAATAAATAAATAAAAAAAAAAGAGTCGCGTGTTCGAATCCAGAGTGTGCTGAGTGACTCCAGCCAGGTCTCCTAAGCAACCAAATTGGTCCGGTTGCAAGGGAGGGTAGAGTCACATGGGGTAACCTCCTCCTGGTCGCGATTAGTGGTTCTCGCTCTCAATGGGGCGTGTGGTAAGTTGTGCGTGGATCACGGAGAGTAGCATGAGCCTCCACATGCGGAGTCTCCGCAGTGTCATGCACAACGAGCCACGTGACGGACTGGCGGTCTCAGAAGCGGAGGCAACTGAGACTTGTACTCTGCCACCCAGATTGAGATGAGTAACCACATATCATCCCATATCATACAGGTTTATAACAGATAATTCTGTATTGAATTCAAACGGGTCGCACGACTCACACTGTATTTACCATTGGACAGCGTGACGAGAGCGTATAGCAGGTTCAGAGTTGCACAGTTGAGACTGGTCCCACTCTGCTCTCATGCGGCACTGTTTAATCATGTAGCGCTGTTTTGATACACTGAGTATTTGGCTTTCGTGTTTCCCATCCACAGCAGTAAATAGCAGCGCATAATAAATAAGAGTAAGGCAATTTTGTAGTCGCAACAATGAATTGTCTAACTAAATTAATTCACACCGGCTGTTGCAGTCTGGAGCCCTGAAGACTCAGAAAAGTGCACAGAGGAAAAAACTATGGGGCTGAATTGTTTAGAAAGAATGAGAGGAATGTGTTGAGGTTTCTCATTTTGGTACTCATTCTCATTTTCATCTTTCTTACATTCTATGCCAGTATTGAGGAGTAACTAACTAAAGTAGTGACATTACAAACTTTTCATCATTATTTCTTGACTTATGTTTTTGAATTGTGTACATTATGGTGTTTTCTAGTTTTATTGGTTTAGTGTAAGTTTTTGTGTCAAAATGGTGTTTAACATCTGATAGTTACATATTTAAAAAGATATGACCCATGTTAATAGCTTCAACGTAGTTAGCTACATTTTGTTAGTAGCTTGAAATGTAGCAAACTATTTTATTTTATTTTATTTTTCAAGAGAAGCACTTG